>NC_056741.1:350858458-351080958 GCF_019279795.1 Protopterus annectens | reverse complement strand
GCAGTTCTTAATATAATCAAATCAGTGAAAGACGTCTATTATGACTTGCTCATGTGCAGGCAGATCAGCCAAGAAGTATATGAGTTTTTGTACATAGAACATCCTGTCACTCCCACCATTAAAGGTATACCCAAGGTACATAAGGGAACCCATCCTGTACCATTAAGACCTATAGTATCAGGAGATATGTGGATCACAGCACATGCTTCTCAATTGATAGAGAACATATTAAGACCTGTAGTAAATCAGTCATCTACTATACTTAAAGATACGCATGATTTTTTGAATGACATTAGAGAATTGCACTTGAATAGAAATCAGTCGTATCTCCTAGTCACTTTGGATGTCAAGGATTTATTCACCTCAATACCCAATGACATAGGAATGCAATATGTGAATGAATTATTAGTCAAAGAAACTGGTTTTTCGAAAAATAGAATTATATTGATAGACCAACTGCTAGAATTAGTGCTTTTCAACAACGCCTTTGTGTTTAATGGCAATTGTTATTTACAAAAGTGGGGGGTGGCCATGGGCACCCCCTGCGCCAACACCTACGCCAACCTTGTGGTGTTGTGGTGGGAGAAACTCTATCTTTTTACACATGAGCAGTTTAAGTCTGTCAAACTTTATCGACGTTTTGTTGACGACGTCATAATCATTTGGGAAGGCAACATGGAGTCATTTGAACGCTTCTTTCTCTATTTAAACAGTACCAACACATTTTTACGATTTACTAGAGAGGTTTCTAATCAGGAAATTCATTTTCTAGATGTTACTGTCAGGTTGACAAGTGAAGGTATATTAGATTCTACTTTATATAGGAAACCTACTTGGAAAAACTCCATGCTGAGTTTTGATAGCATGCACCCTCGTCACACATTCCAAGCTATAGTTAAGAGTCAATATACCAGAATTAAGAGACTCTGTAGCAATAGAGATGACTTGGATAAAGAAGCCCAGTTGTTAGAAAAATTATTCACAGATAGAGGATATAGTTCCACCATGGTCTCTAATATAAAGTTAAATATTTTGGGAGACATTTTATCCATTCCTATAAACAATGAAGCTAGCAAGCTTAAGAATAGTAGCAGGAGATTCAGTAGGAATAAAGAAGCCATAAGTAATCTGTGTAGATATACTGTCGCATACACCAGTGACATTAATCAGATCCAGCAGGTTATATACACCAATTGGCATATTCTTACCTTAGATTCCCATACTAGGAGAATTGTAGGGGAAAACCCTTCTTTTGTTTTTAAAAACTGTAGGAATCTAAAAAGAATTTTATGTGGAGATGTAAACCTAACAAAAGATCCACTAAGTACCATGGCAAGTAACAAGACAACTAAGGCTTTAGGTACTTATCCATGCTACAGTTGCAATAGGTGTAGATACATTACTAAAATGCAGAGTTTTACACATCCCAGCACTCATTATGTTTTTAAACCAAGCTTTCGAGCTAGCTGCAATACCAGGAATTTGGTATATTTGGCCACCTGCAATAGATGTGAAGCCTTCTATGTGGGACTAACAAAAAGAAGGCTCCAGGAACGCATATACAATCATCTTTATGATATAAGGAAGGTTATTGATAGTAATGCGTTAGCAAAACATGTTCAAGAATTTTCAACACACTCTTTCTCTTTTAGAGTTTTGCAGATAGTGGCCCCTAACAAAAGAGGTGGGGACATAGAGAATCAGTTGGCATTAATGGAACTTGAATGGATTCTTCGTTTGGGCGCACACATTGAACCAGGTCTTAACAGTCATGTGCCCATCAAACCTTTATTAATATCTAGGAAATAATAAATTAATTAATTTTAAAATTTTTTAATTTTTTGATGGACATAATATGTAGTAAGGTTTTAATTTTAATATTTACAACTAAGTAGTATAAACACAAAAGTTAGATGCTGCATACGTAATGAATTGAGGTGATGCATAATGCAAACATCTTATATTTTGTTGTTTATATATGATATATTGAATGCTTATAGATATTCTCAATACATTATAATTTTAATATCAGTATGTAGCATAGCATAGCTATTAGTTGTTTATGATAGGTTTAATAACCTCATAAGATTTATTGATTTTATTTATATGTATAGTTTATATTAAATATAATTAGAATTAGACATAGTTATACCCACTCGTATGCACCACAAAGAATGGGTACATTTTTTAGTAGCAACTTTGTATAAATGTTTTGACACTATTGTTTTAGTTTTATTGTTGCGATGATGTGCATCATGAAGCCTATATAAAAATACATAAAATGCAGGCTGCATGCTTATAACATTGTAACAACAGCCTTGTTTTGCGCTAGCGCACTTTAATAGTCAGAACGTTTATTGTTAGTTTCATCAGAATGTACTTAGGTTTTTAGAGTTTTTAAGATTTTTTAGTATTGATTGTAGTTAATTAATTAATTGGATAATGAGCAGACTTTCCCGCCTTGGAGCGGTACTATAAAATGTTGATACAAACTTACATGAATTATCTGAAGAAGCGTGGATGGTACCACGCGAAAGCGCTCATCATTCCTGTTTCCAATAAACTGGTTGTTTCATCTTGAAAGATTGCTCGTGGATTTTATTCCTGCTACAGCAGCTTTGACATATTTGAGTGTTTCGGATGTGTATTGGTGCTAAACTTTTTTCTACACTGTAATCCTGCTCAGTACGAGAGGAACTGCAGGTTCAGACATTTGGTGTATTTCAAAGTGACCCCAGAATCTTAGCTTCAGGAACTGCTGAAGAGACAGAAGGGAAGGTAGAAGAGCTCTACTGCCTATGTCTGAAAACTAGTCCTATGATCTTCCCACACAGGGATAAGGAGAATTAACAAAGACAGCATAACTGACTGAGTAGCACAGGTTATAATTTCAAACAAGAATATAAGACAGAATGTGTCAGGGCGGCACAGAGTCTAACAACCGCATTAAAATTAGATGGCATGTATTTCCCGCTTACATCTACTTAGGCATATTCCATAATATTTTGAACAGGTCATCAGAATCAGACATGGAAATAGAATTGACTATGTATGAGCCTGAAACTGGAACTAAACAGACTGACTCAGTGCTTTTTGGTGTGCAGTCAGGTGCTTGAGCAGAAGTTCATTTCATTCTGCAAAACCCAGGTGATCCTAATTTAGATCATGGATAAGCCGAAACCTATCCTGTTAAGCATGGATGCACAGAAAGCAAATTTAATTCTGGGTGAATACACAACCACAGAGACAAAGCATGCACACTTATGAGCAATTTGAACTATTGCTAGTTCACTTATGGTATGTCTTTGTGACATGGTTAGAAATCATAGCACGTACAGAAAACATAGGGAGACAACATATAGCATTCAAACTCTGCACCAAAAGCATTTTAGGTGGGAAAAAAACTGGAGAACCAAGCAACATGAGGCAGCAGAGATAATTACTATGCCAATGTGTCATCAAAGGAGTCAATTCTCCAGGTCCAACTCCAGACTCAGAAATATACCTGAGGGACATGAAGGCTTGCTCCTCACAAGTTTGTGGAGCATCAGCTTTCTTCTGATTGGAAACTAAGTACACATGTATGCTCTCATTCTCACTTACATGAACAGGTGTTGGGGAGCCTTTCTAGTCCACAATATGGTTACCCACAGATTATGACATCTCAATACACTGTGACTATTTTGTGAGCAAGGACTTGGAAACTTGGTATTAGACCTGGAATCCAAATATTTTACTTTCTGCCTTCATGTATGATCTGAAAATAGAACAAGAGCTTTCTGGATAGTTAATATGCTGGGCTCCCTCCATAGCTACTAAGAACTCAGCACAGATTAAGGCCTTAATCTACTGCCTTATAATGGTGGTAAATAATGAGGATAAAGTACTCAGCATTCTGGCAGACATCAATAATTTTTTTAAGTAATCAAACTGTATTAACAGGTTCACATTTACAAACATTATACTTAACATATATTAATATATATCTTATAAGCCCAAGCAACATTACATAAATTATTCAATTCCTAACCTTTTCTTAAACAAAACCATCTTTAATAAGCCATCACTTATGACACAGGCAATCATGCATTTATATTAATGAAAACAAACCACACTGACACAATTCTAGTTGCAAACATTTTACATCACAAACCTTACTGACATACTCCTAGTTGCAAACATTATATGTCACTTAAAAATCTACCCAATCATTTTCAGTCAAACATTATATAGTAGAGGCGGAGCCTAAATGGCCAACTGGTAACAGCTTTTTCTTGAGCTCCACATCAGTTACTAAGAAACAGGAAAATTATTATTTAAAATTCTATTATCAGCTCTTTAAAAGTTGTACAAACTGTTTGAGAATCTGTAATCTACTAGATTTTCAACTTTGGAGCTTTTTCTTAAAGAATTTCCTGTCAAAATTAATGATTATACAACTGAGCAGAGATGAGCAACTCGAAATCTTCACATGCTGATTCCTCACTAAGAAAAGAGATCCAGTCTATATCTACCACTATCCAGGAATTATCATTAAAAATTGATAGATTCACTGACAACCTTGAAAATTTAAAGATAAACTGTCAACAACAAACTGATGTTCTGAATGAAATCCTCCAGCAAAAACAATCCAAAATTCTGGACATTGAAACTTCACTGAATGACATAGATAAAAGGCTTAAGGAAGATGAATCCCACTGTGAGTCCATTCTGCAACAAAATAACTGGCTGATCAATAAAGTAGATGATGTTGAAAATAGGGAGAGGAGAACAGATATTAAAATATTTGGTCTCCCTGAAAAAACAGGAGAAGATATTATTTCCTTCCTGAATTCCTGGCTGCTTGAATGTTTGGACTTAAAAGAAGGTTTGTCCTATGGGATTGAAAGAGTGCATAGAGCCATTGGGAAAACTATTCCTTCTTCTCCAATGCTTCCCCAAGATCCATAGTTGTGTAATTCCTATCCTTCTTAGATAAAGAACTTGTACTAAAAACAGCTTGGAGAAAAAGTCCTTTGTCATTCAAAGGAAACCAAATAAGGTTTGATAATGATTACTCCACAAGAGTCCTGAAAATGAGGAAAAGCTCTTGGCCACTGGTAAGACTATTAAAGCAAAATGATATTAAGGCACATTTAGTCTATTCAGCCAAAATCAAAATTGTAATTTTTAATGGGAATTAGCACTTTGCCATCAAAATATAATTTTTCCAAAAAAGGATGCACAAGATTTAAATATTATAAATACTTGTTATCATATCATATTAACTTTCTGCATCCTTAAACAAATAAGATGGATTTGGCCTTTCTTTCTCTAAATGTTAGTGGCTTAAATAGGCCAGGGAAAAGATTCAATCTACTAAAATATTTGAAATTAAACAAAGCACAAGTAATATTTTTACAAGAAACCCACTTCAAAATAAATGATAGCTTTAAATGGAACCCAAACGAATACCTAAAATTATCCATTTCTTCATACACCAAAAATTAGAGGAGTTCTAACATTGTGGAAGAAAAACATGATCTCTCCTCAAATTATCTATAATTATGAAGATAAGGAAGGACTTTTGTCAATTATAATAATAACATTTAGAAACAGAATTTGGACATTGGTTAATGCCTATTGGTTTCCTGGAATTGGGGTAACAACAATAAAAAAACACTTAGAACTTATCACTAAAATAATAAGGGTAGTCTGATTCTAGGAGGAGACTTCAACTGTTTACTTAATGAATCAGAAACCACTAATAAGAGACCTTTTCATATTACCCTTATAGGGAAAAATCTCAAAAAATGGACAGATAATTTACAGTTATATGATTTATTTTATCTTAAAAATGATAATTCACTAGAATTGTCTCACTGTGATTTTAGGTACAAGACCCAAACCAGAATTGATACATTTTTATATCCCAAGATCTAAAAACAAAAATATCACACTTTACAATAAGCCCGTGTCCTATGTCTGATCACAATGCACTTATTTTCAATCTTCAAATGGATTTTAAGAAGATGCCTTTCATTAAAAGAATACCAGCTTATATTACTAAATTGAAACAGTTCAAACCTTGGCTAGACTCAGAAATGTATATTTTTCTAGATACAAATCTAACCAGTAAGGTAAATGTAGTAATCCTCTGGGACTCATTGAAAGCTTATCTATATGGCAAAATTGTTACATGGTTTAATAATAAAATGAAATAATGGGAGTCTGAATTATCTAATATACAAAAACAAATTGTATTAATTAGCAAAGATAATACAAGAATCATTTCACATAAGAAAAAGGAAATTGAATCTTTAAATAAAAATATAACGATATTCTAACCCACAAAATGGCCCTAGAAAAATTAAAACTAAATTATTTCTCTGTATCTCCAAAATATATACGTAATTTAGCATTGAGAGTGAAAAGAAATTCCATTGAAAATAATATTGTGAGTGTGATTCATGAAGGGAGGAATAATAAAAAAAGTTTCTGATATAAGTGATATTTTGGATGCTTTTAAATATCACTTCTCAGAATAGTACAAAAATAAAGATTCTCAACATGTTATCTCAAACCACTGCCTGGACATTTCTAAATTAAAAAAACTACCAGAAAATTTAATTAATGAGATTCAGAAACAAATCTCTCTAAATGAAATTAATGAAAAAATTAAAGAAAGCAAAAATAACAAATCACCAAGCATAGATGGTATTATTAATGAAGTATATAAGCTTTTACCATCCTCTGCTATATCAGTCTTACATAAAGCTCTGAATGAATCTTACTTACAAGGTATAATTCCACCTTCATGGAGATACTCATTAATTACTTCTATACTAAAAGAAAATAAAGATTCTCATTTGTGCAAATCATATAGGCTAATTTATCTGATTAATAACGACTACAAAATATTAATGTCTATCTAGTTAACAGATTTAAGAAATCATTAACTCATTTCATCACTGAAGATCAAATGGGATTTATTTATAATAGACATACTCAAGACAATATTCAAAGAATTCTAACTACCATAGATATCTTAAACAGAAACAATCAAGAAGCTCTTATAATCACTCTTGATATTGAAAAGGCCTTTGATTCATTAAATTGAATTATACAAATTCCCTATTCAATGTATTACTTTTATAAAAAATATTTATAATAACAATTTAGCCTATGAAAAATTAGTACCATTTATGTCGGAATCTATAGAAATTACTAAAGGTACCAAACAAGGATGTCCAATGTCTCCAATCTTATTCGCTTTAGCAATCTCTCTTTGGCAATCCATTCTGATCCCAAAATTATAGGCTTAAATATAAATAATCAATTTAACTCCAAGATAATGCTATTCACAGATGATATCTTACTTACTTTAATAAACTCAGAAGAATCCCTACAAGAATTAGATTAGTTAAAAGATTTTACTGTATTTCTGGTCTAAAAATCAGCAGCTCTAAATCTAACCACATGCTTTTAAATAAAAAAAATCAATGACAATACTAATTTGACTACTAATGAAATCATTGGGAAACAAGTTTCTTCTTTGAAGTACCTAGGGATTGGCTTATGTGAAAATATTGACCTTACTTTAAGCACAGACTATAAAAACATTATAAACATATTAAACACTTTCATAGAGAAATGGAATAAATTGCATTTAGAATTTGAAGATAGTTTACAATTAATTAAAATGGTTTTGCTACCAAAAATAAATTACATTGCTCTCTCTATTCCTATGTTACACAGTAAAAGTGTTTTAAAATAAATAAATAAAATTATCTTAAAATGTTTGTGGTATCCAATAAAGCACAGAATATTTTTATCAAACCATATTAGACCATGGGAACTTGCAGGAATAAATGTTCCAGATCTAGAATCTTATATTAAAGCCTCTAACCTTTAAACAATATTAAATTGGATATATCCAAAATATTCTTCAGCTTGGAAATCACATGCAACTATTTTCCTATATGAAAATAAATTAATTAAAAAATTACAATTAAGCAAACTCAGTAAACTTTGGTATGTACTCTTAATTATAATATTACTAAACTCAGTAATCTAAATTATTTAAACCATATTTATAATACTTTTAGAAGTTTTGTTAACAATAATATTGATATTAAACTATGGATCCAGCTTCTGTTCCCCTTTAAAACTACAAAAACTTTTTTTGATAATATTAGCGTAGATACTCTCAGTAATTGGGAATTGAAAAACTTTACATGCTGGTATCAATGCACAAAAAACCTAGTTGCCCTAGATGTGCAAAATTTGATTAGAATGTTTGATTTTCCAACATCTGACTGGTTAGCTCTCAATAGTCTACTTCCATTCACTCAAGATCTATGCAGAACAATACAGAATTCTTCCTTTAATTCTTCGCCCAAATTTATAATTCTTATGTATGAAGTACTATATGGTGAATTTAATTGGAAAAACCTAATCTCAAAACTTTATAAAATCGTTATTAATTATAAACTATCCTTAATCAGAAATTTTGGGATTTTGTTACTAGAGACTGTACATTGTCTCCAACACCTGAGAATAAATCAAATTTTTTACACTCTCTTAAATTAACTTCGAATTTACAACTATGGAAGATTTTCTCCTGGAAATTTCTGCATAGAGCTTTTTATACTCCTAGTAAAATTGCTAAATTTAATTCCTCTAAGCAGGTAATATGCTGGAGATGTTCTTTAAAATGCAAGGCTGATTGGTCTCATATCTTTTATGATTGTTCTCACATTAAGAATTTTTGGAGTGATATCGAAAATTTTCTTTAAGCTATCCTTACTGATTCTTTTATATTATCAAAACCTTTAATTTTTTGAGTGTAAATGAATCTATTACAATGAATAACAAAAAATAAATATCTTCTTTGGACAATCCTGGCAGTAGCCAAAAAATGTATTACCAGAAGATGGAAATCACCCTCCATTCCAACCATACAAGACTTCATGATCCTATTGGATGAAGTAACGTCAATGAAAATAAAAGTTAAAGAATCAAGAATATATCCCAGAAAATGGACTAATAATCCTTGGATGAAAGTTCTATCTCTTATTAAGTCATTGAATCCAGATATGTCTTCACATAATCTTATTGGAAGCATGAATTATTGAATATTGTATAATCTTCTTTATATGTTTATATTATCTGCTGTTCCCTTCAATTTTGTACTTGAGGCCTTTGTAAATTCTGTACATAATTCATCATAATTTATTTAAATGGAATTTTTTTTTCTTTTTCTCTCTATTGTTATTGGCAAATTTAATTAAAAAAATTGATTAAAAACAAAACATTATATAGTTCATTTAAGTCCTGCCTTCTTTTAAACCTCATTCTTCTCCTTTATGTATTGTTGCCACAATTCACATTCTTCCTTCGTAGTTTGCTCCTGGCCTTTTCTAAAGATCCCAATTCCAGTTGTTTTTTCTCTGTTACTATATTCACTACTTCTAGTATAGTTGGTTTAGAGTTTGATTTCTATTTTCTAGTAATGTCCAAAATACACAAAAACCAAGAAAGCACAATACCACGTACTCCAGCTGCCAACAAAGACTCTCTTTATTAACAGATTAAGCACTTTCATCCGAGAGTATCAGGACTTCATCAGAATCAAATACAGATAAAAAAAACCTGTCCTTGTATACAAAAAAAAAACCCTCATATTTTAAATCATATGATGGTTAATTAAAATTCCTGGAATCAATAGTGTGATTTAAAAACACAAACCCTATAGTTGGCACCCCACAAACCAGATCAGGAAAACTTTACTACACATTTAAAAATGTGTCTTAACTTAAATTAACATAATTAAACACTATGTCAAGGGAAAAGATTACAAAAACATAGCTTTTAATTTTAGTGCAGTGCTTATAGAAATCATGTAATTAAGTCCTGGAAAAACTGTGGCTTGAAGTTGTAACTGCCATCTCATTTCCTTATATTCCAGGACTAAATCAGAGGGTCCATTTCTCGTTCCCATGTCAACATGATCCATAACAATATATTTGAAATACTGTGTTGTATATTCCTTCATATGTTTGGATAGTGGATTTTTTCACTCCCTTTTGTTATACAATATTGATGTTGGTATATTCTTTGCCTAAAACTCCTGATGGTCTTGCCTACATAAAATCCTTCACAAACCTGGTACTTCGCAATGTACACAATCCCCTTCATGCCACAATTGTATTTATAAACAAGTTTAATATCCCCTAACTTACTTAAACTTAACCTTGACCCCTCCAGGAAAAATTTAAATTGGCCACAATGCCCACATTTTGCCATCTTACCTTCATTTTTAAAGGTCTTTCAATGAGAGTTTTGAGACGTGTCCTTTTTATAAACAATCATAGTTTTATTACCTACTCTTTTTATGTTACCTTCTTCTATGTCAAAAATGTTCCAGTTCTTATTAATGATTTCTTTCACTTGGTCAAAATGCAAATTATATTTTAAAATCATAGTCCTACTAAAATTAGTAGCATTTGTTATTTGGGTAATAAACTCTTTCCTTTTTGTTCCTAATAGGGGCCTATATACCCCTCATTTTCATTTCGTAACTACTCCTTTTTTGATGTTACCCACAAAATCCTAAGGATAGCCCTTGCTAGTAGCATATCCTTTAGATTATTGCATTCTTTCTCAAAATAGTCATAACTCAGCATACGTACCAATCTCATGTATTGCCCGTTCACCAAAGCCTTCTTTTGGTGAAGAGGATGCCAGCTGTCATAATGCAGCAAGCTGTTGGAATAAGTTGGTTTTCTATATAGTGTAGATAGAAATTTTGAAGTGGCCCTATCTTTAGTGATTCTTACATCTAGTTAATTAATACTTTCACTATGAAAGTTCATTGTGAAATCTAAACATTCTGTGGAGTTATTGAGAAATTCAAAAAACTTATCTAAAATCTCCTTGCTGCTGTTATGAAAACTAATGATGTCATCAAGAAATCTATCATATAGCTTTCAATACTATGCAAATTTAGACGGAAAGACAATTGTATTTCCCAATAAGCTAACACCACATTTGCAAAAATGGGGGCACATACTGTGCCCATAGCAACACCCATTTTTTGCCTAAACAATTGCTGCTTGAATAAAATAAAGTTATTATCCAAAGTACATTCCATTAATGCCTTTAAAGTGATAGCCCGTGTGTTGTCCATCTCACAAAATTGACTTAAAAAAGAATGGAACCAGTGTAGGCCTACCTTGTGAGGGATGACAGAGAACAAATCTTTTATATCAATGGTAACAAAAATTAAATTCTTGTCATACACCTCATCTGTGATCCTGGATAAAATATCCCATGAATCTTTCAATATGAAAGTGTGTTTTTCCAACACTCCCCTTACATGGAAGTCAACATATTTACCTAACAGGTAGGTTTTAGATGCTTTTGCTTCAACAATTGGGTGAAAAGGAGGTTTTGTCAAACTCTTAAGTATTTTGAGTATACAAAAAACTGTGGGGGTCCTTTGGTAATATATATGTAAAAATTCAGTTTTTTTCTCATCAATCTGTCTATTCATTAACAGGTCTTCCAAAAACAAGTCTATCCTTCTGTAAGCTATATTCATTTCATTTTTAGACACCTCTTCATATGTGTCAGAATAGAGTAGGGTTAACATTTGATCTACATAATCACTGACATTAATTACCACAAGGCCCCCACCTTTATCAGGTTTCATTACCCTGATTGATGGATTCTCACTAATGTTGCTAAGCAAATATATCTCATTTGTCATGTTAGAATGGTTCACTGTGGGTCTTGAAAACAAACCACTGATTTCATGTTCACAAGCTTTTACAAACCACTGAACCACCAGCTGAAGTGGTGGATTAAAAGTGCTAGGTTTGACACAGAAATTTCTAGAATTACCCATCCTTGCATCATTCAATTCAAACAAAAAACTGAATTGAGTTTCCTTGTAAATATTTTCAACTGTAACAGTGTTTCATCCAATTTACCTTTTTTGGCTGGTACAAAGGTCAGTCCTTTAGAAAACAAATCTTCCCATTTATTATTCACCTCAAAACAACTGTAGTTATACATAGTAAAATCACCCCTATTATTGTGAACAATATTCACTACCTCATTAACTTCATCATTGTTGTCCATGCAGTTTGTACAAAAACTCATAAGTTCAATATCGTGTCTATCAAAAAGTACATTGTTCTCAGAGGTACCAACTAGCAATTCCTTCCCCTCCCCCTGGGCTGATGCCCATTCTGGTGAAAGGAGTCCATGTCACTTGTTTGCCTCCCTCTCCGGTTCTGCAACCTTTCTGATCTCCTTAAAAAGGTTGGTTTGTGGACCCTTCTCCATTGTCAAAGTTGCCATACCCCTCACCATTCATACCCATTTGGTCACCATTTCTTGCATTGTCCCAGGTAGTAAAAGTACTGTTGTCACTGGTTATTTTTTGTCCCCTGTCTATTAGGTGCTGGGTAAGCTGTCCCCATTTCATATTCTTTAAGGTCCCTATCTAGTTTCTTCAACTTTTTATTTTTAACTCCCCCATTAGTTTGTCAATATCAATAAATTCTCCCTTATATTCATTTTCTTTAAGCAAAAAAATTAAGTCATTTTTAATTGTCTACCTAATGTATTAATAGTATCATTAAGTTTTTCCATCCTGCTATCATTAACTGCTCAAGTAATTCACATCCTTGTTTATTGAATAAAGCGATCAACTCACTGGGCAGGGCTGAATCGTGTTCCAGCCCTGTTGGATATTTCCAACTCCTCAGGCCTTTCAGCATGATTCCATGCCGAGTGCATTCCTTCAAATATCCATTTTCTAGCTGAAGCTTACAGAGTTTAAACACCTGTTCATGGAACAATTTTAGCTGTTGACTAAAAGAAACACCTGTAGAAACCTCAGTTCTTCTGGTGAGTCCCCATTCATTACCATTATTAATCCAATCGGTCATGGAAAAGGGAACCTGATCATTACTTCCAGTTTTGTTACCATTGAAAACAGCCTGACTCCTGTGGTCTCCTTCAATAAGTGAAGTGGAACCAGATTGGTTTCCTCCAACTCTCTGACCGGGCATAATCCCAGATGTGCTGCTGAACTGTGTAAATCCAAGTCCTTGGCTCGCTTCATTGGTATGCTCGTTAGAATGTAAATTGTGAGTATTGAACAAACCAGATAGCTGTTTGTTCAAACCTTCCAAAACACCAGTCAAATTAGACAAAGAGCCCATGAGCTGTTTTTAATTGTAGGGATTCTTGGATGTTGGCACTGGTGTCCATGGTATAAAGACTAGAATGTCCAAAACACAAAAAAAAAACAAGAAAACATGAAACCATGTACTCCAGCTGCCAACAAAGTTCATGACATCTCAATACACTATGACAATTTTGTGAGCAAGAACTTGGAAACTCTCAAAGTCTGGGATTAGACCTGGAATCCAAATATCTTACTTTCTGCCTTCATGTATGATCTGGAGTTAGAACAAGAGCTTTCTGGATAGTTAATATGCTGGGCTCCCTCCATAGCTACTAAAAGCTCAGCACAGATGAAGGCCTCAATCTACTGCCTTATAATGGTGGTAAATAATGAGGATAAAGTACTCAGCATTCTGGCAGACATCAATATTTTTTTTAAGTAATCAAACTGTATTAAGTTCACATTTACAAACATTATACTTCACATATATTGCCATATATCATACAAGCCTAAGCAACATTACATAAATTATTCAATTCCTAACCTTTTCTTGAACAAAAACATATTTAATTAGCCATCACTTATGACACAGGCAATCATGCATTTATATAAATGAAAACAAACCACACTGACACAATCCTAGTTGCAAACATTTTACATCACAAACCATACTAACACACTCCACGTTGCAAACATTATACATCACTTATAATCTACCCATTTTCAGTCAAACATTACATAGTTCATTTAAGTCCTGCCTTTTTTTCATTCTTCTTCTTTATGTATTGCTCCCACAATTCCCATTTTTCCTGTGTAGTTTGCTTCTACATTTTTCTAAAGATCTCTACTCCAGTTGTTTTTTCTCTTACTATATTTACTACTTCTAGTATAGTTCATTTAGTATTTGATTTCCATTTTCTAATAATGTTCAAAACACACAAAAACCAAGAAAACACAAAACCACATACTCCAGCCGCCAACAAAACCTCACTTTATTAACAGATTAAGCGCTTTTGTCCAAGAGTATCAGGACTTCATCACAATCAAATACAGATAAAACCCCCCTGTCCTTGTATACAAAAAAGCCTCCCATTTTAAATCATGTGATGGTTAATTAACATACCTGGAATCAATAGTGTGATTTGAAAACACAAACCCTATAAGTTGGCATCCCACAAACTAGATCAGGGAAACTTTACTACACATTTAAAAATGTTTCTTAAATTAATTTAACATAATTAAACACTACGTCCAGGGAAAACATTACAAAAACATAGCTTTTAATTTTAGAGCACTGCTTATAGAAATCATGGGCCGGATTCACGATGGCTTGCACAAAGTCTAAGAGTAGAGTAAGACTCCATGCAGCCATCATGTCCGACAAGTGATCCAGGAACAGCCTCTAGGTGCGTGTAAGAGAGCTTCTAAAATGGCTGTTACACGGACAGGGCCGGGACATGGAAATTACCTCAACTGCCGCTGAAAGGCATGCAAATGAGGTAGATTTGCAATCCAGGAAACCCAAACCTGTCCGAGTAAGAGTAGTGTTATCTGCAGAAATGTACTCAGTTGACAACTGAGTACCATTCTGCAAATAGCAAAACGGAGTCATGACAGCTCCAAATAAAGGTTGCATCCAGTAGAGGAAGCATGCCAATGGCCAAATATACGGCCATTGGCAATGTTACCTGATGCAAAATGAAAAAAAGTAATTTAATTTTTTTTCTGATTTTCCATGTTTAAGCGTAGCGCAGCGTTGCGCAAATGGGCTGCGCTCTAAAAAACAGAAAAATAAAAATTAAAACCCGCAAATGTGGATTTTATGGGGATTTGTATTGTACAATGCAAGGCAATGGCAGGCTGAAGACAACATGGCTACTGAGTAGGGGTTGCTAAGGGGGGAACCCAGTCTAAGAGATGTAATCAAGCATTAGTAGGCAATCCTATGCAAATGAGGGTAAGGATAGTGAATTCCAAGTCTACATAGCAAATGAGCACAGTCAGTGGAGTGTAAGACTAGGATAAGGGGAGTAACAGAGTAGGATATAGGTGACATCAGGAGGGGGTATGTATGAAAGAAGATAATCTCATTGGAGCAGAGTGTCATGTGTTAGCTGTCAGTTGCTCATCATTGGAAGAGGTGTGTCATCAGGTATCCTAGCTAAAGTCAAGAAATAGAAGGTGTACACTGTGGGTATCATCAAAGTTTCTTGTAAAAATGCTTGCAACGTGTATGAGCGAGTGTGCATGCCTGTAAACCCGAGTAAGACAGTGTGCACACGTGGGAGCGTGAGTGCACATGTTTAAGCTGGAGTAAACATGTATAGGGAAGTTTAAAGTCTTGTAAGCACCTCTGCGCTTGTGTGCACGTGTTTAGGCAGGAATTAGCTAGTGTAAGTCCAAGCCTGTGTGCGCGCATGTTAACACGTGTACTCGCGTCTGCGCTAGTGTGCATGGCGCTGCCCCCTGAGGAAATGGAAAGGGAAAAGGAAGCACAACAAACAGTAGGAAGTTAACCAGGGAGAGTCAGCAGAGCTAGCAGGTGGAAATAATCAGAAACAGGCAGTAAACCAGCCCAGCACTTAAAACTCTGCAAACAACTTTTCACCATGTATTGCTCAGAGACACTGCAGCACTGCAGTAAGCTAAGAGAAGTGAATACTGAAAAGGCTTAACTGAGACAAAGAAATGTTAGGGGCTGCCATTGCTGTCATAAACCGACATATGCAACATGCTGAGGGTGGTGACAATGGGAATGCTGCCAACCAACCCCCAGTGAGGAGACGGAGAAGAGTGTACAGGCCCAGGGTAACCTACCAGGGGCTACATGAGCTGGAGATAGTGGAGCGTTATAGAGTGGACAGAGACCTCATGCAGCAAATTGTTGAGATGTGCAGGCCACACCTCACACATAGAACCAACAGAGGGGAACCCATTCCAGTGGAAACCAAGGTATGTGTTGGCCTACGAATACTAACAACAGGTACCTTCCAGAGACCAACTGGTGATATGATGGGGATATCACAGGCATCAGCATCCAGGGTACTGCACCAGTTTCTGGATGCCATGTCAGCACATGTTGGTGATCATGTATATTTCCCCAATTCCCGTGAGGTATTGGCCAGCAATATGCATCTCTTCCAGCAAATAGCGGAATACCTTGAGGTAGTGGGTGCAATAGACTGCACACACATACGCATCAAAGCACCAGCCGGGGAGCGGGGTAGGGTCTACTTCAACCGCAAGGGCTTCCCCTCCATCAACTGCCAGGTCATGTGTGATGCCCAGGGCATAATACTGAATGTGTGTGCTGGCTGCCCTAGAAGCTACCATGATTCCCATATCTGGCATCTGACGCAGCTGTACCAGACATTTGCCAATGGGGACATCCCACATGGTCACCTAGTGGGGGATGCTGGCTATGTACTGGAGCTGTGGCTGATGACACCCATCAAAAACACACACACACCTGAACAGGAACGCCATAATGAGGCACACACACAAACACAAAATGTAATTGAGCGTGTGTTTGGGCTGCTCAAGTCATGGTTCCGGTGCCTGGACACATCTGGTGGAGCCTTGCAGTACACTCCAACTATGTGTACCCAAATTGTCATGGTATGTGCTATGCTACATAATATGATCCTGTGAAAACAGCTGCAGCAGGACCAGCATAGGCCTGGCCCAAACAGCCCCCCACCATTGCCAAGGTCATCACAGGCAAAGTGCGACTCGGAGGAGGAACAACCTGAGCCTGTCCCAGTAGGCAGAAGGAGGCGTGCTCAGTATGCTTTGGCCTTGGCAAAGAGGCAACGCATAGCACATACACTGGCTCAGTAGGAACCATGGAAATGATACCTCTCTCTGACCTGCAAATATAGTAAAAGGGATGCCCAACTTGACACTACCTGCTTCAAACATGTACAGGGAGTGTAGTATGTGCATCCGACATAGGCAGCTCTGCAGCACCACCTGAGGCATGATTGCCATGTGTCAAGCAATTTAAGGTGGTGCTAAACAGCATTTACCACCATGTAGTATATGCAAACAGAATACACACGCCAACTAGTACAACTGTGGTCAGTGTCGAGTAATATTGGGCAATGTCCAGCAAAGTTGGTGAATATACAGCAATGTCGGACAAGCCTGGTCTAAGTAGGGCATAGCAGAATAAAAGCCAACATGCTCATATTTGCTTAACTGGCCCTTAAAGCAGTCTGGTCTGCTCAGTATGGAAATATAAAGCAGTGATGGGCCTCGAACCCAGGATACTGTGCACCATAGTTAAAGTACTGAACCACTAAACCATGACAGCATTGCACTGTTCAGCCAGTATGAAGGAATGTTGATAAGTCTATGCAAAGTATCTCATGGAAACCCTGCAGGCACAGCAGAATCCCTGTTGAGTTATGACACAAAGGTGGGCCCTGCAGTAAGAACGGAACTTGACTTCCAACACACAGTATAAATGTTAATATCGGTCATGTTCACACACATCCACAAATGCAGTGGACTTCAGATTGCAACATACTGAAAGGTCACACTGGGCATACTCACACAAAATGAGACATATGTCAGGCAACAAAACATGGAAAGCCTGAACTGGGCATGCTCACACACTTAGGCCATGTCTGACTACAGCAGTGGGCCACACATCTGGCAGTTGCATGTGTTAACCCAGAAACCTCTCACTATCCAGCAATCTGCCCTGTGCACACAGTTACATGACAACAGACACTTATATAATATAGTGGAACCCTGTCATGATCAAACATGTTCCACAGATACCTAAGTTGTTCATAGAAACTGGGAAAGCAAAGATGATAAAGACCTGCAAACAGTATCAGCAGTAAATATTTGTGCATCCCGAGCAGAAGCATAGGTTCAGAGATCGATAGTAGGCTATCTGCCCTAGGGTATGTACAAGCCTAGCCAGAGTGTGTTTGGCTTTTGCAGCCCTGTCAGAGTACTACACTGTGCCAGTGAATAGCAGGTCACACAAGATAGCCCATGTACATTTAGGCTACTGTCCCTCTGTCTAGCAGGGACACAGAAGAGATCCCAGGGGTGAATTTGCGATTTCCTATCCATGTGTGCAGATTTGGCTTGAAGAGGGTCAGCGAGGGGCTATGTCTAATATGAATTGGGATTCTATTCCAGAGTGAGGGGAGCCTCTGGGAAATGAATCTGTCCCTCCAGCATGTCCTTTTTATTCCTGTGCTGAGGTTTAAGTCCCTGGAGCGTGTATCTCTAAGGGACTTGGATTTTTGAGGTGGAGCATGTCCATTAATTCGGGCTTTGACATGGCTTTGTATGTCAGGCATAGATTGCCTCTCTGAGTAGGTGGTAAGCAACTGAGTAGAGCTGCATATGACATCTGTTTGTAGCCCATGACCCTCTTGGAGAAGTACTTTTGGGTCTCACCAGGTGCTGCAGGTGTCGGGTAAGGTACATCCCAAAAGGGCCATTGTATTCAAGTATGGTGCTGATGACTGATGAGTAGAAGAGCACAATGACCTCACGATGTAGATGCGAACCCGTTCGTGATAAGGTGGCATATATAGAAGGTGTTTGTAACCACTTTGGCAATGTGATTATCAAAGGGGAGATTACTATCTACATTGGTCCACAAATCTCAAGTTACTACTTCTGTACTTAATGGATTACCACTTATGTGGTAATTTGTGTGCACCTTGTTTTTCACAAAGGGGATGACTATGCACTTTTTAGCATGTAGCACAAGCTTGTGGCTCTGGCAGCAAACATCCATCTCTGTGAGACCCTTCTGGAGGATGCTTGTGTTAGCTGGAGAGTCGATTATGGCCCCCAGTTTGCAGTCATCTGTGAATCTTGTCAGCCATAATTCCCCCGTGTTAGCCTGAACCTCAGAGAAGTATATACCGAACCAGAGAGGTCCCAGAACTGAACCCTGTGGGATGCCATTTGTAACTGGTTTGTATTTGGACATGGCACCTGCGATTCTGACAATGTGGGTTCTATCCCTGAGCCAGTTTGCAACCCATCTTGTGATATAGGGGTTGATGTTTAAGCTGTTAAGCTTATGTATGATATCCGAGTGGGGTATTGTGTTGAACATTTTTGCGAGGTCCAGGTAGGCTGTATGGACTACCTTGCCCTCATCCATAGCTTTGGTAACTGTTTCAAAGAAATCAATTAGGTTTAAGAGGCAAGATCTGCCTTTAACAAAGCCAAATTGGGTAGGGTCCAGTGCCTGGTGGCTCCCAATGTCTTTGTTTATGAGTTCCATGATAATACGCTCCATAGCTGTACAGACCAGACTAGTCAGGCTTATGGGGCAATAGTTCCCAGGGTCTGTTGTGGCACCACCTTTGTGGAGTGGAACCACTGTAGCTGTATGCCATTATTTGGGTACATATCCTGTAGTAAGGCTAAGTTTGAACAGTGACTTAATGTGAGGGTTCAGTTCTTCTTGGAGCTTGTGTAAGACACAGCCTGGGATACCTTCCAGTCTCATAGCTGCTGTGTTTTCTGCTTTGGTGAGGGCAGCTTTCACCTGTGCATCTGTGATGTCAGGGAGGTTACATTCAGTTGGGATAGGCATTTGTTCCTTTGTTGGTGAAGAGGGGGAGAGGTTTGTTTTGAATCTGTCTGCCAGGATGTTGACTGTCTGTAGTTTTGGTATATTTTGTACCGTTATGCAACAATTCAGAGCATATCTGGGAGTTTCCACCCATATTATGGACATAACGAAAGAAGGACTTGTGATTATCTTTAGTGTCTAGGGCAATTTCCCTTTGGAAACTGGCCTTTGATGATTTTATGAGGTAGTGAAGTTTCTTGCTAATACTGATCAGAGATGGCTTCCATTTTTGGGATTTTACTCTGTCATGAAGTAGCTTCCTCTTTCTGTTGTATAGCTTATTTATGGCCGGGGTCCACCAAATAGGTCTCCTGTTTTGGGAGGAGTGAGGCTTCATTTTATTTGGGGTAGCACGATCCATGCATTCCTGCAGGTGCTCATAGAATGCATTTGTAAAGGATTCTGCGGATTGGCCTGTTATCCTCTGGCCTGTGGGCTTTGAAGGATTCCACCTCAGTCTTGAGAAGTGCAAAGTTGGCGTTTGAGAAATTCTATACAGTGATTTCCTTGGCTGGGGGTGGGGACAGGATATGGATGTCCATGGAAATTTGTTAATGGTCTGATCTTACCAATGAGGGGTTTACCTTTGGTGTGGAACATAGAGTCTCCATGTTGGTGATGACCAGGTCCAATATGTTGTTCCCTCTTGTGGGAGTGGTGACCAGTTGTTCCATCACATTACAGTTTATAACTTCAAGGAACCGTTGGGTGAGTGTGTTTGGGCATGAGTAGTTGTTGCAGTCAATGTTTGGGTAGTTGAAGTCACCCAATAACATAGTTGTAGGAGAGACCTTGATATTCTCCAGTGTTCTCAGGAATGCCAAATGGGGTTCCTGTAATAGGGAGGGTGTTCTGTAGCAGGCTACAAACTGAAATGCAGTTTGGCCCGCTGTTAGTTGCACATGGATGGTTTCTGATGCTTTGTGCAGTGCCACTAACCTGGAGGTGTAGGTATCTTTGATGAATATAGATACGACCCCTCCTTTTGTGCTTCGGTCCGAGTTTTGTGTGTGAAACGCATGGTATGAGTTATAACCTGGTAGTGCTGGGGTGCTCTCAGGAGCCTTGAACCAGGTTTCTTTTACTGCACAGACATCAATATTCTCCATACTGAGAAGACCCTCAAGTGCATGCATCTTGAGGTGTAGACGTCTGGCATTGAGTAGCATTACCTCTAGATTTTGTATCCTTGGGTTGTCAATGGAGATGTGTATGTCCTTTGAGCCTCGCCTAAAAAATGCACTATGGGGGTGGCAAGAGGCATGGCCAGTATACGAAAGCCTAAGGGTGACAGGTGCAAGCCGTCCCTAGTGAAGCAACATGGCTTGTCAGGCATGTCATCCCAGGCTGACACCAATACTTTAGACAATTGTTTAAACTGATCATTTTGTCTGTATACTCTGGCATCATTCTTGGTGAGGGCAAGATGCTACCCAAGGTCAGGGTCATACCAGCCTGAGCTACATGATCAGAGAGCTGCTCTATGTCTCATGTCTTGTAGTCCAGGGAGGTACGTCTCATGTCATTCACACCTGCATGGACAATGACAGAGTCATACTTGTACCTGCTTTGGAGTGACCTGAGTGCTTGCATTATGTGGTGGATCCTGCCACCTAACAGGCAGCTTACAGTGACCTTCTCCTTGTTCAGTCAGTTGAGCGGGACGTCAGTGTTTCCCGGACAATAGAGTCCCCTATAACAATTGTATTTGGTGTGTTGTTTGGCCTTAAGGGCTGTGACTGTGAGGCACACTGATTTTGTGAGATATGTGATTCATGGGTATTGTTGAGGGGTGGCTGTTGCTTGGGTATCTGTGGCCAGTACAGTTGCTGCAGGTGTTAGGTAAGGCACACCCCAAAGGTGGCATTGTAACCAAGCATGGTTGTTATTAGTATAGGGGCACAATGACATCACTCGATCTAGATGTGAAACCATATGGGATAAGGTTGCTTATATAGGTCTGTCCAACCACTGTGGCAACATGAATGTCAAAGGTGACAGTACGAACAAGTCATGTCCCCAATCACCTAACAACTCCTACCATATGTAATGGAGTGCTACCTATGTGTTAATGTGTGGGCATGTTGTTATTCCCAAAGGGGATGACTATGCAACTAATGGCATTTAGCTGTAGGCCATGGCTCAGGCACCAGTCATCCATCTCTGAGAGACCCTGTTGGAGTATGCATGTGGCGGCTGGAGAGGTGATCATGGCACCCAGTTTGCAGTCAGGTGTGAACAAGGTCAGTCATATTCCCCCTGTGGTAGCCTGTACGTCAATGAAATGTGTAGGACACAGTATCTGTAGTTTCCTGATGTCTATGTGTAAGAGTCCCATGACAATACACTCCATAGCTTTGCATAACAGGATAGTTAGGCTTATAGAGCAATATTGTCTGTGTTCCATTCTGGCACCAACTATGTGGAGTGGGAACACTGTCGCTGTATGCCATTCAGTGGGTACATATCCTGTAGTAACTCCAATATTGCACAGTGATGTAATGTGAGGGTTACGTCTGTCGTGAAGCTCTTGTAAGATGCAGGCCGGGACACTAACTGGTCGCATTGATGCTGTAATGTATGCTTTGGGGAGGGCAGCACTCACCTGTTACTGTGTGGTGTCAGGGAGATTACACTCTGTTGAGATGGGGGGAGACATCTGCACTGAACCTGTTAGGATGTTGGCTATGCCAGTGGGTTCAGGGTAAGTGTAGTCAGTATGCAGTAACTCACAGCATATCAGTGAGTGCCCACCCAGGTTCCTGACATAACAGACGAAGGCCTTGTGATAGTCCTACTTGTCTGGTGCAATTGTTCGTGAGAGGAAGACCTTAGATAAGTACATGAGTGATCATAGCTGTCTGCTAGTACAGATCACAGATGCTTTCCCTGTTTGGGATTGTGCTCTATCATGTAGTAGCTTCCTCCTGACATTGTACAGCTCATTAATGGCTGGTGTCTACCAGACAGGTCCCCTGCCATTGGAGGAGTGAGTCATCTTGTTATTTGGGGTAGCACAATCCATGCAGTCCACTAGGAGTCCATAGAATGTGTATGTAAAGGATTCAGCAGTCGGAGCTGTATTTCACACTGTCTCAAGGTCTCTGAAGGATACCACCTTGCTTTGGTGAAGTGAGACGTTGGCTCATCAGAAGTTTACCAAGATTACCCAGGATGGGTGTGTGGAGTGTATATGTATGTCCACTGAGATAGCTGTATGTTCCAACCTTACCAATGAGGGGTATATTGCTGGTGTGTAACACAGAGTCCCCATGTCGGTGATGATCATGTCCAATATGTATTCCCCCTTGTGGCTGTGGTGACTGGTTGTGCCATAGCATATGAATATACAAATTGTAGCGACTGTAGGGCGAGGTTGTTGCAGCTTGAGTAGTAACCCAAGTCAATATTCATGTATCTGATGTCACCCAATATAATGGTGTTCATGGAGACCATCATATCCCCCACTGTTCCCAGGAAAGCTGAGTGTGGTTCCTGAGTATGGGAGGGTGGTCTGTAGTAGGCAACAAACTGAAAGGCAGTTTCGAACAATGGTAGTTGTATATGTATAGTCTGTGATACTTAGTGCAGTGCCACTAACCCGTGTATCTGTGATGTATATGGATACACCCCCTAGTTGTGTTGTCCGTTCCAAGTCCTGTGGTCAAAAAGCATGGTATGAAACATAACCTGGTAGTGCTGGTGTGCATATGTGACCCTGAACTAGGCGTCTGTTAGTGCACATATATTGTTATCCCCCATACTGAGGGGAGTCCTGAGTGGCCGCAATATGAGGGTAACACATCTGGTGTTGAGCAGCATTACCCTTAGTGTTATTTAACCTGTAATGTCTATGTAGGTGGGTTTGTCTTTTGAGCCCTGCTCAACAAATGCACTATGGTGGTAGCAAGAGCCTTAGCCAGCATTCAAAGGTCCAAGGGTGACAGGTGCAAGCTGTCCATAGTGAAGCTATGTGGCATGTTGAGCATGTCACCACAGGCTGACAGACACTGTATCCCCTATGAATGACACCAATCTGTTAGCCAAGTGTTAAACGTGATATGTTTGTCTGTATACTGTGACATCACACTTGGTGGGTGTAAGATGCTAGACAAGGTCAGGGTCATACTGGCCTGGGCTACAGCATGACACTGTTCCTCCATGTACCATGTCATGTGGTCCAGGGAGTAACATCTGAGGTTTTATGCACCAGCATGGACAATGATGGTGCCAGACCTGTACTTGCTTTGTAGTGACCTGACTGCATATGTTATGTGGCAGATCCTGACACACAACAGACAGCACAAAGGGACTATTCCCTTGTATGGACTGGTGAGTGGTACGTCAGTGTGTCTGACAATAAGTGTCGCCTATCACAACTGTATTATGTGTGTTGTGTACCCTGAAGGCAAGTGACTGTGTGGCACCCTGACATTGTGAACTATGTGAGATGTGGGAATTGTAGTGGGGTAGCAGTTGTGTGTGTGCCTGATGTGGAGGTCTCTGCTGCTTAGGCAGAGTTCATTTACAGCATCCGAGTATGTGTATGTGTGATAATGTGGTTTGAGTGCTGTCGCCAGAGGATATGTGAGACTGATATGTGGTGTGTGTGGTTATCTTCACCACCTGATAGACTATGCCAGTCATGGGTTGAGAGAGTTCAGCACCCTGTATGTCTCTATAGGTGCATCTGACACATATATCTGGGTTTGTTGTGAGGAGGAGAGTCTTGTCTGTGTACATGATGCAGACGTGACATTGTGTCTACATCACGATATTCACCAGCTGGACTGGAGAGTGCACACAAAGCCGACCCCTGGACATGCCGGGATATCATCATGACATACTCTGTAGCCAGATGACAAAGGATCAGTAGGGTGTTAAGTGTGTAAAGGAGTATATCAGGGATTAGTGCTCAGGTTTGTTGGTGTTCTGTAAAGAGTAGCTGAGAAGGAGGCCAGACTGAATCATGACACCTCTGACAGCTATGTCATATATAGCAATGTACACACATATATGTCATGAGTCAGGGCCAACTGTACCAGACTGACAATGCCGACATCCTGACAGACAGGCCCATATATACATACCCACCTCCCACCGATGATAGTCCATATCATCATACCAGGAGATATCACATGTAGAATGGATGAACAGCTACCCCCAATGCTAAAACCATGGCATCAAGTGGACTACATTGATTACCAATATGTGTCATGCATAAACTACAGAACAAACAGATCCTGCACCTGAACAGTCAGCTGAACCTCCCCCCCCTACACAGGATGTGGAACCATTGAATGTGTTACAGCAACATATGGCACTCCACACAAGTGTTGGTGCACAACACACCATGGGATGTACAGTCCAGTATGCCTATGAAGTATTCATGAAATTAAGACAAACAAAACTGAAACTATAATCCAAAAAAAGTAGTAGAAACGACCAAATATATATATATATATATATATATATATATATATATATATATATATTTTTTTTTTTTTTTGGAACACTTGCTCACCTCCCCCCAGGTTTGAATGAGTATGCATCAATAAAATGTATATTGAAATTAAAGGCATTGAGTAGATGAATGTATTTGTGAATTTAATTTCATCAATTTTATTAACTTTATAAATCTTACAAATTTCACAAATTTGATATGCTGCTAGGGTAATCATATGTCTTGCTTCAAATACAATTTTAAGTTGCCATGATTTTTTATATATCAACATGCATATATCATTTAGGTTAATTCTTAAATAATTTACCTAGCCGTTTAGATATATCTGAGAGATTTTTAAACATGTTTGGTGTTTAAAGTGCACTATGAGTGCACCAAGTGCTGGGTTAAAAGGTTCATTTGGAGAGTTCAGTTTTGTATAAATAATATGGTTTAGTACAGAACGAATATTAAAAATTGGAAAATCAATTTAACAATTTTTATTGTATAAAATTATGTGATTTTTAGAGTGTAATAACGTTATATGCATTTTTATATGCATTTTATTTATTTGTCATTTACAACATATTTGAAATATAAATTGTAATGAATGCATTTTTATAAAAATATATATATTTTATACATTTTTTATATATTCTAATAATAATATTTATAGTGGATTTGTAGTGTATTTTGGGAGTAAAAACAGTAGCCTTTCTTTAAAGAATCCAATGAAATTAACATAATTAATTAATTAGTGTATTACCTAATTAAGGTTGGTATATTTAAAGAAGGCTTTGGGGTTGCAAGAATTGTGTATGTCTGAAGAAGGTTGGGGTATTACCTCGACCGAAAGCGCTTACAATAAAACAGTCCGTGCATCATTTTGTTATCTGCTTTGGTCATGCCTATGAAGTATGATCTGCAAGCCATGGAGTCCATCATGGTTGAAGTCATAAACCAAGCTATTGGAAGCTGACATACACACAACCCTACTAACTGTGGTATGTTCATGTGCGGATCATGGTTTCCAAACATGCTAGACTGTTTGCGAGGCAGCCACACAGGACATACATCACTGAACACAGCTACACATGTCTCACATACACTTTGAATAGCCCTTTATCAACATCCCAGACACATGTAGTAGCCACAAAACCAACAAGCTGTGCATAAATATGTGTTGACATATGAAGGAATGTCGCTGTGTCCACAGATAGATCACACAAGGTAAAGATTATGAGTTCCTGTTCCAGCTGTTGACACCTGACGACCCACATGGACCATTCCTGGAATGGCATAAAACAAAGTGTACACACATTACCATGTCTAGTCTGATGATGTCAGCACCCTAGAAATACAGACAGAGAAGGGAAACCACCCAGTAAAGCAAATAGCACACTGTGCTAATGCGTCTCTCTCTAGTATCATAACCTAGTTAGGTAGGGGTTTGAATCCTGCAAGTGCTGACTGTGTGTGTCACTCTTGGTCAATGCAGTGTGGGTCTTGCTTTTACTATGTTATGGCATATTATGATTACAACAGTAAGTGCATTGCACACATCAGGTATATGCGTTGCAAATATATACGTGTACATGTTCCCTTAATCAGTACATAGGTATGAAGCCTGCATACTACATGAATACATTTGTAGGCATTGACAGGTTGTGCCGCAGCTTCTCAGATCATAGGTCACATATGTATGTATGTGACAGGCCCATCCACTGTCGTGATCCATGGCCAAGGTCATCTGTGCCACACACAACCATGACAGTTACTTTACAGTAGTGTGAGTGAGGGTATATGCCTGGGGTATATGTCAGGCATGTTCATACACAACCATGACTGCCAATAATGGACAGTCTTTATAGGTGTACAATCGCCTTGTGTATATGCATCCAGGCCTCCAATGTGTCATGTGACACACCTTGGGACTCTACAATACCTATGGATATGTGGATACCAAGGGACACATGACATAGCATGAGGCTGTATGTACACATTGGTACCCAACATACATGGTGAGGGCTACCAACAATGTGGTACTGATGGGATAGGAAGTATAGTACATGTGGATGACTATGCCATAGTCGGCTTACTGTTATACAGCATGTATCACATGACAGCCATCTGTCTGTATGATACCCTTGTGTAGGATATGTGTCCCATCCAGGGAATGAATTGTAGGCCACTGCATGCATTACCAGATGTGGATGGACACATCCCTAGTGTGTTTGCATGTACCGAAGGGGGCTATATGCCAAACAGGTGTGGACACAGGAATGGGTGGCGGTAATTACCACTGGTTAGTGTTATAGTGTAGCACCGGAAGGATACAACTGTTACTGAGTTCCCTATGACTATGTGTCATTTGTCAGGACAACATCCAATGATTGCTTATAGTCATGCTGTTGAGGTTATGTATACTACCAGACCACAAATCATTGACAGATACTAACAGTATTACCCACAGCATGGTGTCTACCCATGTTATACACACGTCTACCCATGTTAGTACATAACTGTAGTAGAATGCATACTGGCCATTGAAAGATACTGTGACATGTTCACTATGTGTACAACAGGGTATGCCACATGTCCCATGTGTCTACTATGAACGTACATACAGACAGTGCACACCCACCATGTTCACAGATGTATACTTGCTAATCTGTACTGCACACATCACACACATACTGTCCACTCACTAACACATGCTGGCAACACATTACACGTCAGCCAAGTGGCACATGGGTGGACAATACATAGTCAGACCTAACAGTGGGGTAAACAATGCTACATTGACAATTAGAGCTTTGACGAATAATGTCTGCTGAGATATACCTACAAGGATGTCATTACACTTTCCTGTTGACAACTTGTTAATATTGCTACACTGCTATAGTGTCACCCTGTGCATCAGTACCATGTTAGCCTGTTCCTCCATCAATGTTACAGATGACAGGAGGTGACACAGGTATCATCATATGCACAGGGCATTTTGTTGTTTGCCAGAGCCTGACATTGACCCATCCAATCGACGTGTGTGTGTGTGTGTGTGTGTGTGTGTGTGTGTGTGTGTGTGTGTGTGAGGGATAACAGTACAGCATGGGCTAATGTTGATGTAATGTGTGTGTGTATGGGTGAGCCCTAGTTGTTTGGTTAATGTGTGTGTGTGTGTCTGCATGCACACAGCTCCATCATGTGGCTGCCATATACAGTAGTTTGTGGGACAGCCACAGACTGTACCTGCTAGGCCATACAGATTACTGTCTTCGGCCACGGACACAGTACCTGTGCCCAGCAGGGGTGCTACAGACAGTATCGGGTACCGACCCTGACTGGGTACTGTCCTCAGAGACAGAGGTGGGATGACTGGACCCATGTCCCTGCTGGGAATGGCCAGAGCCATGTGCACGTGGTCTACTGGGACGGTCAATGGACAGGCCAGCCCCAGCATTGCTGGAGCTGGTACTGCCACTACGGGAGTGGCTGTGACTCAGGGGCCATCTGCGACCACTGTTGCTGGCATGCATCCGCGTCGACGTTGTAACTGTCCCGCACGGTCCTGGCTCATGGATGACATATTGTGGAGGGCATCTATTGTCTCCCCCAATGTCTATCAATGACCTCGGTGTAAGTCCGGATGCCACCGGCAAGGTCACGGATGCTGTCATTGATAGCAGTGTGATGTGCCCTCTGCGCCCTAAGTCCCTGCCTGGTGTACCGTTCCATATGTGCCTGAGCCTGCATTACAGCCCGGAACATACTGGATGTCGTGAGACCAGTGAGGGCACACCTGCCAGGGGAAATACAACCAGCGGTGCTCCCCCGAGAACCCCTGGACCTCCGCCTATGTGGTACCGTTCCAGGAATATGGCTATGGCTGCTTTGTGGGGATGCAAGTGCCATGGGTACCACACTCTCCTGGTCAGTGCCAACTGTATGCTGTCCCTCGCCTATGGCCATTGGTGGTGAGGGATGTATTGGCAGTATGAGTGTGCGCATAGTTGGGGTTGAACGCTGTGTACTGTCAATTGGTGGACCAACGACAGACCATGTCAAACCTCCCCGTGTCATAATACATGTCTCATCATCAGCACTATTCATGGTAGTGGCTTCAGGTTCCCTCCTGCATTCGGCCAGCCCTAACTCAGCACCTGTGAGAAGAGGACAGGAAACACACTTTACGGTCGACACATGCACACATGAACAGTAATACACTCCTCACTACAGCACATACACACACACCAGCAATCCAACACATACTCTATAGTGGGTGAAGGTGGGTGTCAGTATCACAAGGTAAACAGTCAACACACACATGTCAGCATGCAGAATATGTGTTGCACAAGACCATACAGTGCTAGTGTAGACGCCCCAATGTAATGGCAGTATACATGGCTTTGTTGCAACTGTGTCGTTGTTCAGTGATTGGCTACACCCTGGAACACAATTTGTACATGGACACAACCCAATGCGTGTCAAGTGACCTATACACCCACTAGCATTCCAGGACATATATGTGACACTTTTTTTGGATGGCAACTGCTGTGCATATTGGGTATACTGGCATATGTAAGCACATACACAACATGCTATGCATATTGTGTATAGGTGAATATGTTTGCACACGCACAACATTGAGGTGCAAAGCAATGACTGCTATGAGTATAGCATGTTTTCATGTACTGCATATGATAAACGTGTTCTGTTGTGTACAGCTGTAGCAACTATGCATATCTAAGGTGCAGTACAGTGCTACCACACTTGTGTCTGCTGCACTGTGCAGTATATGTGCTTGAGGCAGCTACTGACTTTAATGTGATGATTAATGGCTCACAGCAAACATGGACAGCATGCATTATGCGTAGGTGTGTTACGTGTACATGGCCTACACCTCGCCTATGACATGCACATTTCATTACCATTATTAAAGTGTTAACACACTCACCAGCATGTACCGTCTGCCCTGCTGTCACACCAGAGGGACCTACAAGAATATGACATGGTTTATCAGTAGCCACAACTGTTGCATTGCTGCCATGAGTGAGTGTGCTAATCTACAGTGGAACAACAGTCAACGGTCACAGGTGTGGAGATATTCCAAATATCAGTATTGCACACGAGAGGCAGCACAACTGCTAAACACACAGTACACATCTCACATAAGCATATCCTAACAATACAGGTAACAGTAGTCTACAGCTAGGGCATATTACCTGCATGCTCCATGTCGTCCTGCTGGGTAGCTCCAGCCTCCATGATGACACATGCATGATGTTGCTGCTGCCATAGGCCAGGAGCCACCACGCTTAGGAGCAGCTCCTCCACTCTGGTGAGGGGGATGTATAGGCGCTCCATCACCTGTGGCAAGCTGTTGCCTATGGATATCAGATGCACGCTGCCGGACATGTCTGATTAAATCACTGCAGTGATGGCATACCTGCTCATATGTCCAGTTATGCATGCCTATGTCATTTACCCGGCAAACAAGATTTTGCCACAGTCTAGTGCGCTCATGCTGGTGCTGACTGGCCCTGGAAAAAAGCCGTGCATAGTTTTGATACAGGTTGGCCTGTATGACCTCCTCCTCTGCAGCTGTATACACAGGATTGCGGCGATGAGCCATAACCCTGGAAGACAATTAAACAATATGTGTGAGCAAGTCATGTGGCACACTTAACATTATGAAGTACAGATATCACTTAACTGCCAGATATGGCATCTGTCTGTCTATCAGGGGATACACATCTTCAACAGCCCACAACTGCCTGATAGTGGCTGCCGCACTCCATACAACAAACCAGTATACACCAGTACTTGACACACTGTATTGGATACAATGCACAACCTCACACTGGGGGTATATATCAAGCTAATGCATAATGAATATTGTCATCCAATGCAATGAATGTAATGTACAGTTACAGTATTAACAATAAACCACCCTAGTGTTTGATGCCATACCCCTACCTAACATATGTGCACGGTTGTTAATATAGCTGGCATACTGCTGTAACAGAGTATACATGTTGCTAGGTACATACACATACCCTGTAACACAAATGTGATTGCGGCCATGGTACAGGCATCATTACACACACATTAGTCAAACATACAACACACAAATGTATGCCAACACAGATGAGCATTATCTGTGTACCTTATAGTACTGTGTGCCCCTACTTACAGATACCTATGCCGGAGGAATGTAATCTGTTGCAGACTACAGGAAACACACAAGACAGTGATACCAAGGAATGTGAACATACACCATACTGTGGTGTTTAGGCCTACAGCTTCAGGTAGTACAACAGTTCATATGTGACCTGGATTCACCAGCAGTACCACTTACTGAGCATACATGTACTGCTACAGCCTACAATGGGACACCACAGTCATACACAAGGTACTACGTCACAACATATGCCATCCTACTATGTCTGCATCCCAATAACTGACACATCTTTCTCTGCCCTCACACCTAGGACACAAACTACCATGACAGACACAACCTCACGCTAAGCTATCACACCTTTACAGACCTTGCACACAGTCAATATCACACTCATTCCACCTCACATAGGTGATATTGCACTGAGTACATGTGTGTGCGCATTGTGTCATAGGTAGGTACTACACTATTGGGCCGGGGCCTACAGCAGCCTAGCCATATGCTACCCTGCCATTTGACACACATGTAATGTGATTACACTTGCTCCTGTCAAAGGATACACAGAGGTGACTCACAGGGTATATTACCTATCTCCATAACATTCATCAGGGGTATGTATGACATCTACTAATGATGAACCATGTTTATTAATGCTGGGTAGTTTAGTCCAGAGTATGGCATATTTGTGTATAGGAACCTGTACCTCCAGCATGTGCTGTTCACTGCGTTGACATGGATTAGGGCCCTAGGTCATGTAGCCTGGAGGGATTGTGAGGTGTTGTCATGGTGGTTGGCTGACTATTATGGGTGTGACATACCTCTGTATGTCTGGCAGTGGTAACCTCTGTGTATGATGTATGCAATGCACCCTAGCTGTTGTTTTGTGAGTCAGTCTGCATAGGGCATGTGTTTGGGGCAGTGTCACTCTTTGTTAGGTATGTCTGTGGCCTTTCCACTTGCTGTGGTTGTCATGTGAGTTACATACCACATGGGGCATTGTGAGGAGTAGGGGGTACACTGACCTATATTTCCCTAGATGGCACACCTTTTGTGATGACACGTACCACATAGAGGGAGTACAAGACTAGTGTGGAACTGTGATTATCAGAGGGGAGGCTACTGTACACCATGTCCCATGTTCCCTTCTGACACCTTCAGTGTTGGGCAGGCAACTACCTATCTGGTAGTTAGTGTGTAAAGTGTTTTGGAATGGGGTATGGTACTGCAGTATCAACACTGGTGTTCAGTCAATGCATTGGTCACCAGGTACCTGTTGCAGTACATCTGACCCCGTGTCTCTCTCTCTCTCTCTCTCTATATATATATATATATATATATATATATATATATATATATATATATATATGTGTATATATATATATATATATATATATACATACATACCTATATATATCCAGTTATATCTGTATATATTTTTCTGTCTATACACACTGAGCAGAGTGGATGAGAGTTGTTGACCACAACTGTTAGCTGAGATATACAAGTATCCTGTTTTTTTTTTTTTTTGATTATTTATACAGATTATTGTTTCTAACAATTAATATATAGCACTTTTATTGCCTGCTTTTTAGTCTTTGAGTGTATTTTATTGCTATTAACTAATTTGCACAAGTAACTGATTTGTTTGCAGTTAAAATCATTCTGTATCTTTACAAATCTTTATCTGTTTAAAAACTTTCATTTGTGGCTTTCTCTAGTGCTTACTGTCTGTAGGCTATTGTTTTTAGCTGAAGCCTTTCTTTAACTTGGCTAGATTATGTTAATTGTCTGCTGGCTAGTGGGGGCTGGTTCCTTTGTGTTTTTGTAAAAAAAAAAAGTTGTTGTTCTGGTATTTAAGCCCTAACTTTGATAGGGTTTCTGTCTATACACACTGAGCAGAGTGGATGAGAGTTGTTGACCACAACTGTTAGCTGAGATATACAAGTATCCTGTTTTTTTTTTCGATTATTTATACAGATTATTGTTTCTAACAATGAATATATAGCACTTTTATTTCCTGCTTTTTAGTCTTTGAGTGTATTTTATTGCTATTAACTAATCTGCACAAGTAACTGATTTGTTTGCAGTTAAAAGCATTCTGTATCTTTACAAATCTTTATCTGTTTAAAAACTTTCATTTGTGGCTTTCTCTAGTGCTTACCGGCCCTACTGTAAATCTGATCTGTGACACTCCTCGCAGTCTAGTGTCATTAGCTCATTCTACCTAATACAGAGAGAACATTGGATAAGGCCTTCTGTTTCTCCTTCCCTTTCAAAAAAAAAAAAAAAAAAAAAACTTTTTTTTTTGCCTGAATCTCCTTGTGTTCGGACTGTGCTTCTCAAACATTTTGGAAATATAGAATATATTTCAGAGCATTTATTATAACTGTAATTGCCTTAATATTGCTACAACTCAAGTGCTCTAGGTTGCACTGCATCTGAAGTGTTTGTGTGTTTTAGCTGCATTTCTGTATATATAGACTTCTCTGTTTCTTTAACTAAATAAGCTCTGCAAAGTTGTTTTATTGCATTCCGGCCTGTATTTCTGAGTTTTTTGCACTTTTAAAGTTTGTTTTTGCTTAGTTTAACTGGTAGGCTACACACTCAAGTGCGCTAGCCGAATTAAAGCATTTACTGTGTTTCTGTACCTAATTTCTGCTACTTTGTAAAAAAAAAAAAAAAAAAAAATATCCTTGTTTCCCGCCTTTACTGAACTAGAATAGTCCAGTCTTCAGGTATTGCTGATCTCTGGCCTGCGTCATAGTTCCTGTGTTGCCCATATCCTTATTTGGATAGGAGGAAGCTTCTTTGTTCACCAGTGAGAGTGGGGAGCTCTGAGTAGCCTATCTGTCCCTTGAGGAGTGGTTCCAGCCCAGTAACTTGGAGCTTATTGGCCGTTTTGGGCCATTTCCCATCTCTTTCTAACACCCTGCTTTAAAGCCAGCTTTAGCGTGCTTTTGCGCTTGTAATTTAAAGTTTGTCCTGTTTGTTGCATTTACCTATTGAGGCTACATACTCAAGTGCGCTAGCCTGTGTTACATATTTATTGCATTTTCCTGCTGTTTGTTGTAAAAAAGAAAAAAAACAAAAAAATGATCCTTGTTTCCCGTCCTTCCTGACCTAGAGTAGTCCAAATACAGGCTTTGCTGTATTCTGGACTTTTGGAAAGTTCCTGTATTGCCATTTTCTTTCTTGGATAAGGGGAGGCTACTTTGTTCACCAGTCGCAGTGGGGAGCTTAGAGCAGCCTATCTATCCCTGGAGGAGTGTTCCCAGCACAAGAATCTGGTAGTCTATTGGCCGTTTTGGGCCAATTTCTAGCTCTTTCAAGTCCCCCTGTATAAAACCCGCTTTGGCACGGTTTTTGCGCTTGTTACTACTCAGCCAAGCTCCTCGTGGTCCTGCAGAGTGGTGCTAGCAGCAGAGAGGTTAAAAGAGCGACTGCTAACCTGATAAAAGTGTTTTTTTTCCTGCTACTACCTGGGTGACTGTCCGATCTAGCTAACTGCAAGTATTTCTGCTTCTTGAACTGTTTTAAACTGTTTAAAGTTGTTTTTGCACCTGCACTTTTAAAGTTTGTCCTGTTTGTTGCATATACCTATTGAGGCTACACACTCAAGTGCGCTAGCCTGTGTTACATATTTATTGCATTTTCCTGCTGTTTGTTGCAAAAAAGAAAAAAAACAAAAAAAATTATCCTTGTTTCCCATCTTTCCTGACCTAGAGTAGTCCAAATACAGGCTTTGCTGTATGCTGGACTTTTGGAAAGTTCCTGTGTTGCCCATTTCCTTTTTTGGATAAAGGGAGGCTTCTTTGTTCACCAGTGACAGTGGGGAGCTTAGAGCAGCCTATCTATCCCTGGAGGAATGTTCCCAGCACAAGAATCTGGTAGTCCATTGGCCTTTTTGGGCCAATTTCTAGCTCTTTCAAGCCCCCTGTATAAAACCCAGTTTGGCATGGCTTTGCGCGATTTTGTGCATAGCGCAGCATCGGTCAGCTCCGCTTAATTTGGTTTAAACCATTCTCGGCTCCACAAAGTCTGCTCTTCACTTTTTCCCTTAGAACTGATCTAGTTCTCATAATAAACCCTATTCCTACTCTAAAGCCTGGTACTTGCTCACTAAAGCAATTATATAAGTCAGCACTAAAAAATTAAAAGCACTACACCCTCACAAACTTCCCTTGAGTACCTTGTTCCCCATTGGCCCTTTTTTCAATTATAAAGGAATTCCCAATACTATTCTAGCATATCCAAAGGTCAGTTGTCAATCTCCTCTCCGGTCCAGATGGTGAATCTTGAGGCAATGTTACAATTGCCTCATGTACATAGACAACCCCCTCCTCCTCCCAACAAATTCCAACACATGTGAGAGATGCAACCATATAGACAAACTGGAGGCTAAGCTCTCTCAACTCAGTACTGGCGTAACCAGTCAGGAGGAGAAGGAAAGCACACTCACTACAATTCCAGTCTCACATAGACCTACCACGACAGCAAACCAAACACATAAACACACAAAAACATACTCGGAGGCTCTAAATAAAACTCTGCCTAAGCAGCAGAGACCTCCAAAGCAGACACCCAAGCAACCGCTACCCCAAAACAAAACACATGCAACACATAGCTCACAAAGCCAGTGTGCCAAACAGTCACAGCCCTTAAGGCTAAACAACACACCAGATACACTTGTAATAGGTGACTCGATCATCAGGCACACTGACGTCATGCTCACCAGGCTGAACAAGGAGAAGGTCACGGGTGAGCTGCCTGTCGGGCGCTAGGATCCGCCACATAACACAAGCACTCAGGTCACTCCAAGGCAAGTACAAATATGACTCAGTCATTGTCCATGCTAGTGTGAATGACCTGAGATGTACCTCCCTGGACTACATGAAAAGAGACATAGAGGAGCTCTCTGAGCATGTAGCCCAGGCCAGTATGACCCTGAGCTTGAGTAGCATCTTACCCTCACCAAGAATGATGCCACAATATGAAGACAAGATGATCAATTTCAACAATTGGCTTAAGTATTGGTGTCATTCAAAGGAGATCCAATGCCTGTCAGCCTGGGATGACATGCTCGACAAGCCACGATGCTTCGCTAGGGACGGCTTGCACCTGTCACCCCTGGGCTTTCGGATATTGGCAAAGGCTCTTGCCACCCCATAGTGCCTTTTTTAGGCAAGGCTCAAAAGACAAACCCACCTCCATAGGTATCACAAGGGATAAGAAACTAAGAGTAATGCTACTCAACGCCAGAAGTCTAAACCTCAAGATGCACGCACTCGAAACTCTCCTTAGCATGGAGAACATCGATATCTGTGCAGTAACAAAACCTGGTTCAAGGCTCCCGAGAGCATCCCAGCACTACCAGGTTATACCTCATACCATGCTTTTCGCCCCAAAACTTGGACCGAACCACAAAAGGAGGGGGAGTATCAATATTCGTCAAAGATACCCACACCTCCAGGTTGGTGGCACAGCACAAAGCATCAGAGACTATCCATGTGCAACTAACAGTGGGTAAAACTGCCTTCCAGTTTATAGCCTGCTACAGACCACCCTCCCAAACCCAGGAACCCCACTCGGCCTTCCTGAGAACACTGGAAAATATGAAGGTCTCTCAAAACACCATTATATTAGGTGACTTCAACTACCCAAACATAGACTGGGAGCATTACTCTAGCTCCAACACCCTAGCCCAAAGGTTCCTAGAATTTATAAACTTGAATGCTATGGAACAACTTGTTACCACTCCCACAAGAGGGGAAAACATACTGGACCTGATCATCACCAACATGGGGGCTCTATGCTCCAGACCAGAAGTGTATCCCTCACTGGTAAGATCAGACCATAAACTAATCTCACTGGATATTCACATCCCGACCCCACCTCCTGCCCAGAAAACCACAGTGAAAAACGTCTCTAAAGCAAATTTCACACTCCTCAAAACCGAGGTGGAATCCTTCAAAGCCCCCGGGCCTGTGGAAAATATGGCCCAGACTGCAGAATCCTTTATAAACGCATTCTATGAACACCTTCAGGAATGCATGAATCATGCAATCCCAAATAAAAGTAAGACCCATAAACAAACTATACAATAGAAGGAGGAAGCTACTACATGACAGAGCAAAATCCCAAAAAGGGAAGGCATCTCTGATCAGTATTAGCAAAAAACTACAGGCACTCATAAAATTGTCTAAGGCCAGCTTCGAGAGAAAAATTGAACAGGACACTAAGGATAATCACAAGGCTTTCTTTAGTTATGTTAGGAACCTGGGTGGGAATTCCCAAATATGCTCAGAATTAGTCCAAAATGACAAAAAATACACCGAACCCACAGACATTGCCAACATCCTAGCTGACAGGTTCAGTGCAAACTTCTCCCCCCCCCTCCCCACCAAAAGGGCAAATATCTATCCCAGCAGAGTGCTGCTCCCCTGACATCTCAGATGCTCAGGTAAGAGCCACCCTCTCCAAAGCAAAAAATGCAGCATCAATGGGACCAGACGGTGTCCCAGGCTGCGTCCTACATGAACTCCAAGAAGAGCTAAACCCAAACATAAAACTACTGTTCAGTCTCAGCCTTACTACAGGATATGTGCCCAAAGAGTGGCGTACAGCAACAGTGGTCCCTCTCCACAAAGGTGGTGCCTCAACGGATCCTGGAAACTATTGCCCCATAAGCCTGACTAGCTTGGTCTGCAAAGCTATGGAAAGGATCATCATAGACCTCATAAATAAAGATATTGGGGACCTACAGACACTGGATCCTACCCAGTTTGGCTTTGTTAAGGGCAGATCCTTCCTCTTAAACCTGGTCGATTTCTTTGAAACAGTCTCCAAGGCCATTGACGAGGGGAAGGTGGTCCACACAGCCTACCTGGACCTTGCAAAAGCCTTTGATACAATACCCCACTCGGGCATTATAGATAAGCTCACCAGCTTAAATATAAACCCCTTTGTCACTAGATGGGCTGCAAACTGGCTCAAGGACAGAACCCACATGGTTAGAATTGCTGGAGCCATGTCAGACTCCAAACCAGTTACAAGTGGCGTCCCACAAGGCTCAGTCCTGGGACCTCTCTTGCTCGGTATATATTTCTCGGAGGTACAGGCCAACATGGAAGGACTGTGGCTGACCAAGTTCGCAGATGACTGCAAACTAGGCACCATAATAGACTCTCCAGCTGACACAAGCATCCTACAAAAGGGCCTCATAGAAACAGACAACTGGTGCCAGAGCCATGGCCTCAAGCTAAACACCAAAAAGTGTATAGTCATCCCCTTTGGCAGAAACAAAGTGCCCACAAATTACCACATAGGTGGCAATCCATTAAGTACGGAAGAAGTAATTAGGGACCTGGGGACCCAAGTTGATAGCAATCTCTCATTTGAAAACCACGTGGCCAAAGTGGTTAGAAAAACATTTTATATAGCCCACCTAATCATGAAGGGATTCACATCTAGATCAGGGGAGGTCATCGTGCCTCTTTACTCATCCCTCATCAGGCCCATAATTGAGTACAATGCCCCTTTTGAGATGCACCTTACCAGACACCTGCAGCAACTGGAAAGACCCCAAAAGTACCTCACCGAGAGGATCAAAGGGCTCAAACAGATGCCATATGCTGCCCGGTTAAAGAAACTCCAGCTCTACTCAGTGGCATACCACCTGCTCAGAGGCGATCTGTGCCGGACGTATAAATCCATGTCCAACCTGGAATTAATGGACATGCTGCACCTCAGAAAATCCAAATCCCATCGAGCTATACACTCGAGAGACTTGAACCTCAGCACTGAAATAAATAGGACATGCTGGAGGGACAGATTCATAACCCAGAGGCTCCCTTCACTCTGGAATAAAATCCCAGTCCAGGTTAGGCAGAGTCCCTCATTGACTCTCTTCAAGAGGAATCTTGATGAGTGAATGGGAGATCGTAGGTTTACTCCGGGTATCACTTCTGTGTCACTGTTAGACAGAGGCACAGTATACTAACCTCGAAAAAGGGCATAGCAAAATTCATTTAAAATGGGTGGCGAAAGCCAAACACACTCTGGCTAGGCTTATAAATGCCCTAGGGCAGATAGCCTAGTATGAACCTATGAACCTATATCTATATATCTCTACATATATTTATATATGTATATATCTACATACATATATATATATATATATAGATAGATAGATATATACATATATACAGGTATATATACACATACTTGTAAACATCCATTGCTGTACATATACATGCACATATATTGGCCACCTTTCATGTTGGGAATATGAATCATTAAACAGTTGTGAGACATACAATTTTGCAAAAATGTTGCACAGTGTTGCGTAGAATGCATTTTGCTGTCCTCAGGCCATATAGCTGTAGCAGGCCTCACTGTCTCAGTCCCACAGTATTTAACCACCACATGACATATACCTGCATTGCTTGCTGTTTTCAATGCCACACACTACAACCTACATAGATATGTGCACATAGCAACCTTCAACTACATATATATGTCTAGCCTTCACTAACAGTTGCAGTATGTACCTTGCCCTATGCACATCTGCATTTACATATAGATATGGACTACGCACACATATGGAGGGTTCACAGTATGTACAGTACCCTTCATGCACATCATTCGCATCCCACCAAATACATATCTGTTACATACCTTACCTTTGTATTTCTTACCTCTGTCTGTTGTACCTGTTGACGTTTATTTTTCTTTTTAAATATTTTTTTTTTGGTGTCTACAAACACCTCTGTTTGTTTGTTTGTTTTTTTGTCTGTCTCTCTCGCTTGCTCTCTCTCTCCATATACTGCAATGATATAATTGCAAGTGTGGACAGCAAGTACAGGCTGCTTTTGTAGGTATCTGCACATGTGCATGTGATGGCCTCTGCACCAATTGGTGCCCACCATTTAGTAATTGCATGCAGCCTGCTGTGTGCTAATTGCAGTTCTCACTGTGATTTCAGGACACTGCTATAAAATGATAGGTTAGGTAGGCATAGGCCTTTCAGTTTTGCAAGGAGGGGACCATGCTTGTTTGCTGTGGACACTGTTGTGTGAGTCAGAAGGTTGGTATATGTCTCATATCTGAAGCTGGGTTGTAGACAGTGAAATGCATGTTGTACTGAAACCTGACTGTTGCTTCTTCCAGTACACTCTTCTCAGTGTGTCAGTTTACTCACACCTCCTAATGCTAACACTGGATACATGGGAGTATGTACTTTGTTTTGGAATTAGGAAATGAACTAGCATACAACAGTGGTTATTCCAATGTATTGTCCTGGCTTTCCTATATTCCCTTCACATTCACTCCTTGTAAGTTATATTTCTGTCGTTCTTGAAATGTATTGCTCTGGCTTTCATATTTTCCCTTTACCTTCACTCCTTGTAATGCATGTTACATTTCTCTCTTGCAATGTAATGCTCTGGCTTTCATATTTCCCCTTTACATTCACTCCTTTTAATGCAAGTTACATTTCTTTCTTGAAATGTATTGCTCTGGCTTTCGTATTTCCCCTTTACATTCACTCCTTTTAATGCATGTTATATTTCTGTCTTGAAATGTATTGCTCTGGCTTTCATATTTTCACTTTACATTCACTCCTTTTAATGCATGTTATATTTCTTGCAGCACCAAGTTACTGTATATCTGCTGTGGCTTAGTGGTATGTCATGCAGACTGGTGAGTCCAAGGTGTGGGGTTTGAGACTGACAAGGATATTTTATTTTGCTGCTGAGCAATACGAGGGCCTTGTCATACAGAGTGACTAAGGCACATTTAAGCAGCTGTAAGTGGGTTTGTGCGAGTTTGCGCAATGCTTAGCTATGCTTAGCTAAGCGCACACATGCTTGCAACTGCTTAACAGTGCTTACTCCCGCTAACACCCGCGCCATTTTCTTTTAAAGAAAAGAAAATGGGGAAAATAGGAAAGTGGTGAAAAAGGGGGCACAAAGAGGGAAGGACAGTAGGAAAACAAGCTCGGGATGTGCAGGAAGGATGTAGGGAAGGCCCATAGCTGCCCAATTCTTTACCAGCAACAGCTGTGCATATGTTAGAAATTTAGAGTGAGATTTGAAACCTTCCACCCCTGAAAGAGGAGTGAGGACAACAAAGTATGTTGTAGAGCCAATTGTAATTATCAGTTTACATGTCCAGCAGACGTGTGTGAAATGGGAAACTATGTATGGGGCGTAATTTTTTTGTGGGAACAGAGTGCCCTTTTTTTTTTTTTTAGGTGAGAGTGGAATGTGAGGTACAGGAAGTAGGTATATTTGTGGAGGTAGGTTGCGGAGGTTAACAGACAAGACAAAAGACGCATACAGGGGTGGAGTATGACACATGTGGGGGGTAAACACAACTGACAGGGACGGATGTTTGGATATCGCAAGCCCATGAGCCCACAGATGGCAACAGTGGAACTGAGATCCCCACCCATGGGCAGTTACCACTGCACCTTCACAGCCCAGGCCGGGGCTGTGCTGGGGGCTGGATAGGATGGGCAGGCACACCCGTGAGTTGCGCCACTCTCGCCTCAAGTTGGCGTAGGGGATCAGTCACGAACTCCTGATCTCACTACGCACCACAGACCGGACCCTTTGGAGGGTGAGTGGAGGCTCTCCTCCTGCCATGCTTGCAGAGGGGGGGTGAACCCCATCCCCTGCAGCGCTTCCACCCGAAGGTGGCACAGGGCCACCAGAGGAGGTCCCGGCCTGGGCACTGGTGCCAGGTGCACTTGCCAGCTGAGGTGGGAGAGGTGAGTCCGCTGGCACCCACCTTCCCAGTTGTCCTATGTTTAGCAGTATTTAATGGCATTTTGGGTTAGTAACAAACAACACCATTCCAAATTAGTTGTAACAGCATGCATTAGTATTCCCATTCACCAAACACACATGGATTCCAAAAGTTGAACAGCAAGCATAACACATGCATATTTAGGACAACAGTGGACATTCCAACAGCATGCAGGGTTGATTGGTGGCAACAGGCCATCAGGTTTGGATATGTGAACAGGGCACATGCATCAACATACATGCAGATATGTATAAACCAACAGGACAAATGTCCATAGGAATTAATTGTGAATACACATACCCAGTTTGGTGTGGAATAGCATCATTTGTGAACATAAGGTAGGGTGATAAAATATTACATTAACAACTTAAAATACCTATACGTATACTATACATTCCTACTAGATGCAGAAATATATCCCCTACATGTATTAGTACAGTTTCCTGTATGTAACCTTACAAATGTTGGTGATGGAGATGTTACTGCTACATTAATATACATTCCATTTGTATTAATCCTGCTACATTTGAACAGTTACGTACAGTTCTAGCAACACACTGACATTTGTGGGATCACAAGCACAAGCTGCTCATGTACCGGATTAACAGGTAAATACTATACATGACACAGTTGAGGACTATAAATATACTTCTGAATATTCCCATCAGCCACTTTATATGGGCTTAGACAACTGTGGATGATCGGCATTTCATACAACCATACTATCTCCATAATGCAAGGGTACAACAACATATCTGAAATGTGGGACGGACACAGTCCAGGTATTGTACTTTATTAAAACTTTTCACTCTTTGGTTGTGACTGTCTCATTCATTTCATTATGTCGTGCATTCAGTACACCTTTATTACAGACTTCAAGGTCTTTCTCACACTCTCTCACTTATTTTATATTTACATTTCAGGATGGTACTTAATTCTAGGCTTTATTAACATTTATTACTGGGTTACAACAATCCTTTCCAGTTGACTCACTTATTTCATATGACAGTATATACAAGGATGTATTCAATACTTGTCTGTCCTTTATTGATAGATTAGAACACTCATTTTCAGGCTGAAGCAGTTATCTGATATTACAATACAGGTGGGAACTCTATTTGAGACTTGTTTACTCTTTATTAATGGATTACAATACTCCTTTTCAGTCTGCATCACTTATCTGATCTTAGAATACTAGCAGAAGCTTTATTCTAGGCTTATTTGAACTTTATTACTGGGTTACAACACTGAACTCTTTTACAGGCTGTCTCACTTATATTCTATAATAATACCAGCTGAATAATTACTAACCTGCCTGGTGGCGCAGCCTTACCAGCCTATCAGCATAGGCTTGCGGATTCGTGGAACGAACACCTGCAGCTGTAATATAAATGAAGGGATATTGGAACATACCTATCCATACTCTAGGCTAGGATAGCATTTCTTACATACTTAATTACATGTATACTTACTCAGTAGTGGGGCATTGGACATTTGACGGGCTTCCTGGATCCATCGATTCAGTTGGTCCTCCTTTCGTCACTTCAGGTCTGCATGGTGGTGACGGACCGGTTCACCAGTCCTCAGAATGCCTGTGGCACTGGTGAGATCATGTGCAAACTGGTTCCACGCCTCTGCCTTATACGCACCCCATTGAACCTGGCCCTGCATGAGTCGGCCTTCATGATGATGGACTAGGAGCCAAACCATGTATTTGGACTCCTCAATGCCCCACCTTTGCGCTCTAAAGCGATTTTCCTCTCTGACACCTGCCATCCTGACTGCAAATGGGTACCACAATCAGTTATGGTGTGTATTCTCGCCTATGGAGCTTATATATGTCAGTTTTCCCACACTTATTTGTGATTGGCCATTTTGGAAATTTCTCAGCTAAGAGCAAACCTGCTTTGTCATGGTTATATTTTCATTCATTCCTATATGTATGGTAATACTGGATTTCTAGGTACAAGTGTCATGGCTTAGTGGTTCAGTACTTTGACTATGGTGCACAGTATCCTGGGTTCGACCCTTGTCATTGCTTTTTTATTTTACTACTGTTTAGACAGGCTAGGAGGTGTGCCTGTGTAAAGGTGGCTTTGCTACACATTACCCGACAGTAAGCTGGTTGGCACACTGTGCAGCTCCACGCAAACAGCTTACGCTGGATAAAGCGTTATTTAGTTATGTGCAGTCATATTAAGCTGGGTTCAGTGCTGTTTGGCTACGGGCACTCATTTTAAGCTGGGTAAAGTGCTGCTTGGCTACGGGCACTCATATTAAGCTAGGTACAGCGCTGCTTAGCTACGAGCACTCATATTAAGCTTGTTAAAGCACTGCTAAGCTACGGGCAATTATGATCCTTTTTATATATACATAATATATACATGGGCCATTTCATTACATTTTACTTAAATGAAATTTATATATATCGGGGAATTGTTTCATACTTATTTAAAGAAAAATGGAGGGGGGTGTTGTGGGGCTCGAACCATGACTACCTATTCTTTGGGCGACGTCTCTACCGCTACGCTATTGCTATTTTGCTTAATTTGCATATGTAGATCTTATATGCTTTTCAATGTCATATCTAAATGTGGTTGAGCGAATGGCATACCCGTGCAAACGAGCGCAAATGCAGGCAAACATATTGCAAATTATATAAAAAAAATGAAACTGTTATTTTTACTTTTTAAACACTTTCACTAGGGTTTAGTCTGTGGGGATGTGTGGTGTTGTGTTTCTTGACATTACGGCAGACTCGCTCATTGGTGTTTACTATCAGGACTCTAACTCTTCTGGGGGCATGTCCCTTTGCAGTACTCGGCAATCGGACATGCCCCCTACTTTTCTACACGGACCGTGTTAGACTAGAGTATGAGTCAGCATGCCCTCATGAATATGCATGGCATGCTGATGTCATACCGTTCAACTGCAGCTTCCATGTAAGACTTATTTAGTCTTATTTACATGGAGGATTGCTGAATCCGGGGGCATGTCATTAAGTCCTGGAAAATCTGTGGCTTAAAGTTATAACTGCCATCTCATTTCCTTTAATTCCAGGATTAAATCAGAGGGTCCACTTCTTGTTCCCATGTCAACATGATCAATAACAATACATTTGATTTAGTCTGAGTTAGTGTTTAATTGATCACTTTCTAAATGGTTGTCTTATGCTATTGCTTTTTGTTCTTCTCACCGTAGCAAAACTTCCACGCTAGGTCAGGGCCAACTCTAACAGGGATTTGCTACTTGTGACTTTTTGAAAAGGAATGGATTCTAGAAACATATAAGAGACAGCAACTTAATCATCTGCGCACACATTTACCAATCACTACAAACTAGATTCTTCTCTAGGTACAGAGCAGGCTTTGCTAAGACTATTCCTCCAGTGCTCATGGATTCTGATCCTTCTTCCTCCTCACTTTCAATCAAAGCTCGGGTGTTCATCCCATATAGCTGAGGCTACTGCAACAGCGATCTAATGATGAACATAGTATGGATGTGTGAGTAAAGTTACCATAACAGTAGATGTTTGACTAGATCACTGTTGCAGTAGGAGCACCCTCCATCTCCTTTGTTTAGTTGTGTTTTATACCAGGGTTTGGATATTTTCTTTTCTCTTTCTTTTAGCACATACCTATCTGTTTAGAAGCAAGAAGGTTCTGAAAGTTTGGCACCCTAACCACTGACTTTATACCACTCCACCAGCTGTAGAGCCATTAGGGTATGTAAAAGGTCCCGTAAAGTTTTGGAGGCTGGCCAGACATCCAGACCTTGACAGGATACATCCCATACAGCTTAGATGATATAACATTTACTGTTATGGTAAGTTTACTTATAAAACTGTACTTTATTTAGAGCAATATCACGCTATGTATGGATTCATACCTTACTGTAGACTTGTGTCCTGACAGTTTATTTTACAGTAATACAATAGTCTATGGAGTGCTACAATTCTGTTCCATATTTGGGTAAAAAGACAACTGTGTTAAGGACCTTTCACCTCTCTTGATGTAAACTTCTTGGCATGCATTCTTCAAAAAATATAACTTATTTATAGGTAGAAACCTGATCTTAATTTGCTGTTTCTAAAGGACTTGTATTAGAAATTGCACTTGAACTTAGTTATGATTGCTCTTGATCCACACTGTATTACACACCAGGAGTGGCACCTATGTCCCTCATGGACAGGGACAGTCGGTGCTGATCATAGAATCAATCTTCTAACAATGGTCAATTAGGGTACATTTTTTATATAACATGGCTAGGCTTGTAAAGGCCCTAGGGTGATTAGCCTAGTAACTGCCTATAAATCTACGAAATTATTACACAGATGAAACTGTTCTTTAGGATGACATGCATTTCCACTTAGCTTAGATATGTCACATCCCTAACAATCGATGTTAGTGTATATTTTGGCAAATATTTTACTTCTTTTTAATTTACTGTCTACTATAGGACTTTCCTTTTTGCACTGTAGAGATTAAAGGTGGCATTCACAGAAAATTCCGAGTATCCTGAGACTTTTTCATGGTTATCAGGAATGTAAAAGGTTATGGCAGTTCATGGATGATAGCGGTTAACTTGTGCTACAGTTTGCATTGCAGAGTATGGACTACCTGCAAATTAATGCATAATTATACTGAAGGAATGCTGCACAATCTAATGAAGTGAATAATAAGGTGTAAATAAAAGGAATGAAAAACCTTTGCAATTCATAAACATGTACAGGGAAAGTAGCATGCTATTTTGTATGTATATGTAGAGAAGCAAAGCACTCCAGTACAACCCACATTGCATTTAGCAGACATGCTAAACCTATGAACATGTTTGTAGCTAAAGGTCTCTGAGTTCAGCAACATTTATTTTCTATATCTGCTATCAGTTCCTATCATGTTATGTGCTTCACAGGCCTATGGTGGCAGGAGCAGTACACAGAATGGCTGACCTATTCTTTCCTGATAAAGGAGGACACTGTGTCAAGACAGAGTGAATGGTGACATTCTAAGATGCTTAGTAGATGTGCTTCAACCACATGCTGAATCCTTGTGGATGCATGACTTTCGCATAGCCCTAGATACCAAGGTATGCATAAGCTCTTCCCATTCCAGCTATGAGGACCTTTCAGTGACCCACAGGGGAATATAGGAATTTTGCAAGCATCTGTCACATGGATACTCAGTAAGATCCCTGATATGCTGATACAGGTACAGAAACAAAGAGAGGTGAGAACTAGCATTATGTGTGGCTTTTATAATATTGCACCCATCCTTAAAATAGTTGATGTCATAGGCTGCACTCATCTGGCAGTAAAGATCAAATGTAGCCCACAACCACAAATGCATATTAGTGTAAAAAAAAAAAAAAAAGGCTACTATTCCCCAAACTACAAGGTAGCCTACAATATACAAGGAATTATTTCCAATGTGTGTGCAGCACTTAGGCAGTCCCCACATATGATACAAGTAGTACTCACATATGGTAAAAGTCGGACCTATAAATTTACTTTTGGCATGGAGATTTCTCATAGGGCCATCATGCTGGTAAATTATGTAGAGACATTCTGACACACACTGTCCATGTAGCCTTACGACACATATGAACAACCCTGAAACCCTGATACTGTTGATGAGATGTTGTACAGCATCACACCTACACCCACACAAGGAATGTCTCTAAGTATGGGTTTGAATTAAAGGTCTGGTTTTGTTGCCTTCATACTTCTGCTAGGGAGTTACTGTACTTTTGCAGAGGTGACAAGCAAGATGACCAAAGTATATCCTATGGTGTATAACATGACTGTGCAGAAGCGAGCAGCATCTCAAATATGCACATGCATTACATCATTCATCATACACTGCATTAGCAAAAGCAGAAGCCAACAGCACAAACTAGAAGTTGGTAGAGGTAACATTAGGATATCTGTATAAGAATTTACCATATCATTAGATATTGTATTGATCACTGTTGCAGTATTCCAGCACTTGTGGGTTATGATGCCAGGGGTGACCTGACATCTGGCTAGGGTACTAAAGCCAAAATATCTTCTTGATGCGCCATACATCTGGTGTTTGATCTCAGCCAGCAGATGTACAAGTGTAGGATTCTCTAGCCTCAGGAGAACCCTGGAGAAGGCCTGGGAGAGATCATAATAAAGAAACCTGTCCAAGTAAGAGAGTGGGATGAAAACTGCCCACTTTGGTCCACAGTGCACAGTTAAGATGGGGGAAGGAAGCAATATTGTAACAGCAATCAGTAGGACATCCCTAAGTGTCCCATAAGTTCATACAGAATTGTACTATATTCTTCCCTAGATTACTGCTGCAGTATTCCAATACTTGTGGGTGATTCCCAAAACTAACAGATGTTGATGGGGTTTAGGACTAAATAAATGAGTGCTGTCAAGCAATTTTAAAAGGGAAGATTTAGTGAAAGAGGTCCACAATCTGGAAAAAGCATCTACTCTGTAATGCTTGGTGAAAGTGTGCACAGAGGTCCAGGTGACATGCTCCAAAATGGACCTGGAACTGATGCCTATGAAGAAGGCAAATAAAGAGGAGACTGCTCTGGAAAAATGTGCCTGGCAGGTTTTTTACCATGGAAGGTGTAACAGAAGGAAAGGGACCTGAAAATCCAGCTGCTGAAGATTCTCTGTTAGGAACAGGATTTCGCAATTTAACATCCTGCAAGAAAACAAAGTGCTGGTCAGACTTTCTCAAAAATTTAGTTTTCCTCTAGGTAAAATCTTAGTTGCCTGTGTACATCCAGACTGTGAAGAATTTTCTCACTCCTGTTTTGAGGAATAGGAAAAAAAGCTGGAAAATGACTGGATTAGTTCAGAGAAAGCTCATTTACTACGTAAGCTTAAAGGAGAGGTTTAGCCCTTAAGGTGACCCTATCATTATGGAAATTAAGGAAAGGAATGGTAGCCATAAGAGCTTGTGACTAAAAAACTTCTAGCTGAGGCAAGAAAGACCAATAGAACTATTTTTATGTACAGAATTTTAGCGAGACTGAAGCTGCTGGTTCAAAAGGAGGCAGACTGTTTCTCAAAAACAAAATTCAAATCCCAGGGAGGAGGAATAGCCTTCCTGGGAGAGCTCAGATTAAGTACATCTTTTAAGAACTGTTTGATCTCAATTGTGGAGAACAGTGGTGGATTTAAAGGTAGGCAGTCTAAGATAGCAGATAAATGTGCTTTGATGGAGGAGTAGGCTAGACCACTTATATGTAGCTCACAAATGTATGAGAGAATAGTAGGCATACCACCAAAAGGGGTCCTCATTATTTACGTGACACAATGCAGAAGATCTTTTCTTCTTGGATATATAAGATTTTCTAGCAGTAGGTTTTCTTGCCTTATAGAATACCAGGAGTGCATCCTCTGAGAGTTTGTGTCTGAAGGGAATTAAATCCTATTACCAAGAGGCAAGGTTGAGAGCCTGAAGATTGGGGTGAATCAGAGATCCAAATTAACAGGACTGAAAGATCAGGGGGAACAGGAACAGAGACCCCTAAGGAGGCTTTAAGGCCATCAAAACATAAAATAAGCCCAGAGTGAAATCCTGCCATTCACACTGGGGATCCTTTACAACAGGGGGGGAATATGCTTCGTCTTCTGTTTCTTTCTCTGCACTATGTCTGCTCAAAATACCCTCAGAGGGTAAAACTCCTGAAGCAATTCCAAAATGGTGGTAGGAATTTTCTCCCATATTAAAATCTGAGGAACCTCTCTCAGTCTCTCGGATATAATCAGCGGAGGTCCCCTTCAATGTCAGGAACAGATGTTAAATCCTCACAGGGCATGCAATAATTCAGATCTGTGTCAGCCTCTGACTGGGTTGCAGCACAGGAATCCAAAACTAGCACCAGACAAGTCTTCAGGGCTTTCACTAGCCTCTAGAGAGATGTCCAGGGGAAGATGAACAGCAGCCAGATCAGGCCTGACTGTTTTGTCCTTCTTGGCAGACAGCTGACTCAGGATAAGAGGATTCCACCATAGCACCTTGAGCCAATAGCTTAAGATGTTGATTCTCAAGGTATATGGACAAAGAGGAGATGGTCTTACGCAAAAATGCCTGGTAGATAGAACACTACGTATAATCATGGGAAGCACCCAAGCAAAAAAGACACTGGTTGTGACTTTCTTTATGGAGAATCTGCTTCCTACATGGACATTTTCTGGAAGATATGAACACAATAATAAACAAGAGTTAAAAGGAAGAGGAGAAACACCAGTGGGGTACTTATCTGAAAAAAAAAATGGCTTGGTAACCAGCACAGCAGATAGGTGTCCAGATTGGCTCCCTATCAGACGATGAAAATGCCGTTTTCGCAAATACGAAATGATTGACATGTATTGCATGAACTATGTAAATGCTGAATGTCCAAAACAGTGAAATCTGAAATGTTGAAGTGTTTTGGTTGGCCCATCTGCGGTATAGCTCCATAAGGTAAGTGTGCGATAGGTATGGACCTTAGGGTAGGGTGCGGGTTAAGGTAAGTGTATAGATAGGTAATGTATGTAAGATTTAGTGTAGTGTTAGAAGTAGGGTTTTGTTAAATGTATTTATATGCATTATTTATTTTTTACGGTATATCTCCATAGTGGAAGTGTGCGGTAGTTACGGACCTTAGGGGTAGAGAGGGGTTAAGGATAGTGCATAGACAGTTGTGTATGGGGGGTTTAGTGTAGTGTTAGAAGTAGGGTTTTGTTAAATGTATTTACGTGTATTATTTATTTTGTTAGGATATATCTCCGTAGGGGAAGTGTGCAGTAGTTACAGACCTTAGAATTAGGGAGGGGTTAAGGATAGTGCATAGATAGTTGTGTATGTGGGGTTTAGTGTAGTGTTAGAAGCTGGGTTTTGGTGCTTTACTTTAGGGTTAGGAGTAATGTTTGATTAGTGTTTGTATGTGGTTTATTTATTTTGTTTGGGTAGGTAGTATGTAGCAGGTGGTGGGGTTGGCCGACTATGACCGTTCGATTAAATTTCGCAGTTTAGTGCATTTGATGTATTCGTGGTTCGATTAATGTGCGTCGCTCTTTTGGTATTCGATGTAATGGATTTTCACGGAACTGATATATACCTGTTCAGATTGATGTATGATAATGGTGTAATTCTGAGTGTTTGCATCTCTATGTCACCTTTATGCCCCACACCTTGCACAGGAAGCATACATGTGACATACAGTGCCTATAAGAGCTGTAGGTTTGGTATACTGGCTGAATGTTGGGTTATCCATGGCAGGAGATCCCTTAGGTGAAGAATACTACAACACTGATATGGAAAGACATCTCCTATGTTCTATTTCATCTGAGTTATCCACTGTTGCAGCTCCTGCTTTACAAAGGGAAAGAGAGGGATTTGGAAGTTCATGGGTGACAATGTTGAGCCCAAAGGGATGTTAGGAACCACTGGATCTTCCTCATATTCAGTCTGGCATAATAAACCATTGGAATTACGGCTGCCATGTGCCCTAGGGCTCTTAGAATCTCTCTTGCTGAAATCACAGATAGAGGAAACAAAGTAAAGAGAAAATATTTTCTTGAGGGAAGACAGCTATCATTGACTGGGGTGTTGAGCCTGCAACTTAGTAATATTATGCCCTGGGAAGGGGTCAGGGAAGACTTCCTTAGGTTGACAGTGAAACCCAGTCTTTCCAGAAGATACATCATGAATTTGAGCTGTATCATTTATTTATTTATTTATTTTACATTTGTTAACCGGGAGAGTCCGACTGGATACATGTCCATTTTCAGCGGAGGCCCGGGGAGAAAAGCTCCAGGTACATAACAGACATATGAACATTGTTAATGCAAAAAAGGAAGATAGTTGAGTTCTAAATACAATATAAAGATACATCACATATTGGGAAAAAATAGCAGCATATAAAAAAAACATAGGTCAGTTACAAAGGCGAGGCGCCTTGTTAAAAAGCGGTTAAGGATAGTGAGGTAAGAGAAGGGTAAATGATAGTGGTTAATCAGGTTTGGAACAGGGACATTGCCAGAGAGTATTGAGATGGGGTTTAAGCTTTTTTTTGAATTGTAGGAGTGAAGGTTCTGAGGTGAGCATGGTCGGTAGGGAGTTCCACATTTTACCTACAAAGTTTGAGAATAGAGAATCCCCAGCAGAATTATTGGCTTTGGTAGTTTGAGCTAAGATCTTATTGGAGGAGTGTAAAGATTGCAGGTTAATATAGGGGTAAATGATGTTTTTCAGAGCTGGTGTTTTCTCTGAGTGATACAGTATCTGGTGAGCCGTTTTGAGTTGGTTGAAATGGAGTTGACTGGAAAACTCTAACCACCCTCGTTGCTTCAAGTTAGTGCAGTGGTGCGTTCTAAAGGTGGAATTTGTGGCAAATCTAGCTATGTGATTGTAACAAGAAGCAAGTTTGTTAAGGGTTGTCTTGTTTAGGTTTGTAAAAAGGGGGGAGGCATAGAAAAGAGTTGATAGTAGGTGTGTGCTGGCAATTGTAATTTTAGCGTGAGGAGTGAGAAAGTGTTTTACTTTATAGAGAGAGCCAAGCTTTTTATTGACGGTTTTGATGGTTAGATTGAAATGGGTGTCAAATTTAAGGGAGTTATCAATGGTAACACCTAATAGCTTTGTGTGAGCTTCTGGTGATATAGTGATTCCATTGGAGGATGTAATAGAGAAGGTGGGGGGGAGTCTTGTTAGTGGGTGAGAAAGTAAGTAGTTTTGTTTTGTTGGGGTTGAGAACTAGTTGACGACTTGAGAACCATTTTTCTATTAGGTTGAAGGTGTCTTGGGTTGAAGCAGTGAGGTCTGCCAGGTTGGAGGCAGTGCTGATGATAGTCTAATCATCTGCATATTGAATGCATGTGGCATGGGGGGTGATTGTGGGAAGGTCATTAACAAAGATGGTGAAGAGAAGAGGGCCAAGAATAGATCCTTGGGGAACTCCAAGTGTAACAGGTAGGCATGTGGATAATTTGTCCTGCCATAGAACAGCCTGTTGCCTATTGGACAGGTAGGATTGGAACCATTTCAGCGTGGAATTGCTGAGTGAAAGTTTTTTTAATGTATGGAGGGGTTGAATGTGGTTCACCATATCAAAGGCCTTGGAGAGGTCTAAGAAAAGAGCAGATGATAGTTTATTATTGTTTCTGAAGTTATTGATGGTTGATGGTAAGGATAGTAGGGTCATCATCAGGGTTTCCTTGGATAAGTCCTGAGTAAGAAGGTCATCCAGGCAGGGGAAATTTTGTATTCCTTGGGACAGCTGGAGAAAAGGGTCTTTGTGAAGATTCTGGGAACTGTAGACATGCCAAAAGGTAAGACTAAGATGAAGAAATGGATAATCTGAGAAATTTCCAGCAGGCTAGGTGTATAGGAATGTGCAGGTATGCATCCTTCAGATCCAGGGTTACGAGAAAGGCCTGAAGAAGGATGACAGGAAGCAATGTCTGGACAGAGTGCATCTTGAAGGAGGGACCTTTCAGAAAGGTTTTGAGATGGAATAAATCTGGTATCGGTCTTTCCATGCTCCCTCTTTTCTGGGATCCAGAAATAATTTTGAATAGAAGCCTTTTCCCAAGGCCTGATGAGGAACTGGTTTGACAGTCCCCTGTCCTGCAGCAAAGGTTGACAGGGGAGGGGGGGGGGGTGAGATGATTGACTTGCAGGAGGGAGGGGAGTATCCATTCAGAAAGGGAAATTCCTTCCAAGACATTTTGTAGCCATTATTTATGATGAACAAGACCCACTTGTCTGACGTAATGAACACCCAGGCTTGCACAGATAGATGGAGACTTGGGGAGCCAAACTGGAAGCCAAGCTCTCTCCAGACAAGACTGGACTAGACAGTCAAGAGGAGAATGTTAACACTTGCACCACAACACATAGTCCTTCAAAACCCACACTAACAAAACCCACACACAGGCACACAAAGCACACACCCACATTCATGGAGGCTCTCAAAAATCTGCCCAAGCAACAGAGACCTCCCAAGCTAAAATGCAGACAACCAACACCCCCAACACTACCCAAGTGACACATAGCCCACAAAATGTGTGTGCCACTCAACCTCAGCCCATAAGGGAAAACAACGTACCCAACACACTAGTCATAGGTGACTCTATAGTCAGGCACATGGATGTCCCACTCACCAGGCTAAACAAGGAGAAAGTTACTGTCAGCAGCCTGTTGGGTGCCAGGATCCACCACATAACTCATGCACTCAGGGCACTCCACAACAAGTACAAATATGACTCAGTCACTGTCCATGTTGGTGTGAATGACCTGAGACGTACCTCCCTGGACTACATGAAAAAAGACATGGAGGAGCTCTTGGATCTTGTAGCCCAGGCAGGTATGATCCTAGCCCTGAGTAGCATCTCGCCATTGTCCAGAATGATACCACAATACAAGGACAAAATGATTGACTTCGACAGTTGGCTAAGCTTCTGGTGTCATCCTAAGGGGATTCAGTATCTGTCTGCCTGGGACGACATGGTTGACAGACCACGATGCTTTGCCAGAGATGGCCTGCACCTGTCGCCCCTAGGATTCCAGATACTGGCTAAGGCTCTTGCCACCCCATAGTGCCTTTTTTAGGCAAGGTTCAAATGCCAAAATCACCACCATAACAGGTACAAGCAAGCAAACTCTGAAGGTAATGATACTCAACGCTAGAAGTCTAAACCTCAAAATGCACTCACTAGAGGCACTCCTTAAAATGGAGAACATCGACATCTGTGCAGTGACAGACACCTGGTTCAGGGCTCCAGAGAGAACCCCTGCATTACCAGGCTATAATTCATACCACACCTTTTGGTCACCTAACCTGGACCGAAACACTAAAGGCGGAGTAGTGTTCATATTCATTAAGGATATCCACATCTCCAGGCTAGTTGCTCAACATAATGCATCTGAAATTATCCAAGTGCAGCTAACACTGGGCAAGACTGCAATCCAAGTTGTAGCTTGTTACAGATCCCCCACCATGCCACAGGATTCCCACTGTTTATTTATTAAGATACAGAACCCACACTGTAAAAGTTGCATACTCCAAATCTGACCTCAAAGCAGTGACAAGTGGAGTACCACAACAGGGTTCCATCCTGGGACCTCTCCTGTTTGGTATCTACTTCTCAGAAGTACAGGCTAACACAGGAGGCCTCTGGCTAATGAAGTTCACAGATGACTGCAAACTAGGAGCCATAGTCAAGTCCCCAAATGATGTGGACATTCTACAGAAGGGCCTCACTGAGACAGATGCCTGGTGTCAGAGCCATGGCCTCAAGCTCAATGCCAAAAAGTGCAGTGTCATCCCCTTTGGTAAAAACTTTGTACCCATGAACTACCACATAGGCAGCAATCTACTTAACACCGAATGCGTGATAGGAGACCTTGGGACCCAGGTGGACAGTAGTCTCTCCTTTGATAGTCACATTACCACAGTAGTCAGGAAGTCCTTCTATGTGGCACACCATCATAAAAGGGTTCTCATCCAGGAAAAAGAGGTCATTGTTCCCCTCTACACGACACTCATTAGACCCATTATATAGTACAACGCCCCTTTTGGAATGTACCTCACAAGACATCTGCAGCAGCTGGAAAGGCCACAGAAGTACCTCACAAAGAGGATTACTGGCCACAAACAAATGCCCTACACTGACCGCCTCAAAAAACTCCAGCTTTACTCCGTAGCATATTGCCTACTCCGAGGTGATCTCTACCTAACGTATAAAGCTATGTCAAACCCGGAGCTGTTGGGCATACTACACCTAAAGAAATCCCAATCCCTCCGAGCTACATGCTCTAGGGAGCTAAACCTTGTCACCACAATAAACAGGACATGCTGGAGGCATAGATTCCTGTCCCAGAGACTTCCTATACTCTGGAACAAGCTACCCATCTATGTCAAGCAAAGTTCTTCATTAGCACTCTTCAAGAAAAATCTTGAAGAGTGGATGGGAAATAGGAAATACACGCCGGGGATCACTTCTGTGTCTCTGATGGACAGTGGGACAGGAAAACAACTTTCTTGGGTGGCGTAAGCTATGGAACCTTGCTGGCTAGGCTTACGTAGGTCCTTGGGCCTATAGTCTAGTACCTACCTATGAACCTGTGGGCGATTTCAACTACCTCACCATCAACTGGGAAAACTACTCATGTACCAACTCATTTGCTCAACATTTTCTGGAATTCATAAATTCCAGCACCTTGGATCAGCTTGTCCACATCCCCACCAGGGGCAGCAATATCCTGGACCTGGTCATTACCAATATGGGTAACCAGTGTTCCATGCCAGAGGTCAACCCCTTGCTGATCAGATCTGACCACAAGCTAATCACCCTAGACATCCATATCCCACTCCACCACCATTAAGGAAACCACCGTCAAAAACTACTCCAAAGCCAACTTCATACTTCTTAAGACAGAAGTGGCAAACTTCACGACACTCAATTGTGCCATCCTCAACAGAACCAAGACGCTATCCTCCAAAAAAGGAAGCCAATCTGGTGGTCCCCTGCCATAAACTCTACAACAGAAGGAAGAAGCTGTTTCAAAAAAAGAGTAAAATCCCAAGATTGGAGGAACTCCCTTGTCAGCCCTCAGCAAGAAGCTGAGACCCCTCAAAATCTTCCAAAGCCAGTTATGAAAATAAAATCACCACTGATTCCAAAGATGACCACAAAGCATTCGACAGCTAAGTCAAGACTCTCAGTGGCAACACTCAGATCTGCTCTGAGCTACACCACAATGGCAGAACAAACTGATATCGCCAACATCCTTGACAGATAGGTTCAGTGCTAACTTTACCCCCTCTCACCTTCCAAAGGGCCCAACTTAATCACGGAAGAATGCAAAGCCCCTGTAATCATGGATAAACAAGTAAAGACCGCACTCTCCAAAGCCAAGAACACAGCATCCATGGGACCAGACAACATCCCAGGGTGTGTACTGCATGAACTACAGAACGAACTGGCACCCCACCTAAATACCATGTTCAATCATAGCCTCACCTCAGGCTATGTACCTACTGAATGGTGCACAGCAAAGGTTATCCCACTCCACAAAGGGAGTACCACCACGGACCCCAGAAACTACCGCCCCATTATCCTGACAAGCCTGGTCTGCAAGGCCATGGAATGCATCATCTTGGAGCTTATAAACAAAGACATAGGTAACCTCCAAACCCTGGATCCCACTCAGTTTGGGTTTGTAAAAGGTAGATTGTGTCTACTAAACCTGATTGACTTCTTTGAAGCAGTCACCAGAGCCATAGACAAGGGCAAGGTAGTGCACACAGCCTATCTTGACCTCACCAAGGCTTTTGATACCATCTCCCGACTCTGGAATTGTAGATAAACTCACTAAACTGGGCATAAATCCCTATGTCACAAGATGGGTGGTCAACTGGCTCACTGACAGAACTCACACAGTAAAAGTAGTTGACTGCAAGTCCGACTTCAGACCAGTGATGAGTGGAGCACCACAGGGTTTGGTCCTGGGTCCTCTCCTGTTCGGCATCTAATTCTCTGAAGTGCAGGCCAACACAGAAGCTCTTTGGCTAACGAAGTTCGCAGATGACTGCAAACTGGGAGCCATAATAGAATCACCTAATGATGTAGACATTCTACGAAAGGGCCTCACAGTGACAGATGCTTGGTGTCAAATTCATGGCCTCATCACTTCTGTGGCGCTGCTCAACATGGGGTACAAGAAAATAATTTTCTTGGGTGGCAAAAGCTGGGAAACCTTATTGGCCAGGCTTATATAGGCCCCAGGGCTGGTAGCCTATTACTTACCTGTGAACCTATGAGAAAAGTGTGTGGAGCAAGGTGATGAGGAGGAGGAGGCAGAAGATGGTTTGAAGTAGGTTCATCTGGAAAGGTGATTTTTCAAGCCATGGAATGCTGCTGAGGTTTCTTTTGAAATCTTTTCATAGCAAGCTTCTTGCCCTTTTGAGGTGCCTTTTGTTCCCTCAGAACAAAGGGAGTGTGTTTAGAGAGGTAGTTCCTCTGATCTAGCAGGACTAAAGGAAAAAAAAATTGCTACAGGTCCTGTATGACTGCCTTTTTCCTGCATTATTTTGAAAAATTCAGCAGCAGTGGGGCCAAAAAGGAAGTCCCTACAGAGAAGGGAGCCTAGAAGCTTGGCCTTGACATCATCTGGTGGAGACTGAAGGCGAAGCCATACAAATCTGCAGATGGTCATCTGCGGCTGCAGCCCTAGAGGAAGCCTGTGCATCATCACAGCTACAGCTAATTGAGTGCCTGGCTAGCACAAAACTGACAACCAGTGACGTCGTGGTCAGGGCCTAGGCATGGAATACAATAGGAGTGGAATTTGCTTCCCACAAGAAATACAGTTATTAACTTTTACTGACATCAGTCGGAGGCAAGAAAACGTTTCCCCAACGGGGTACTTAGCTTTTTTAGAAGACTTCGGTTCTGGATTCGGAATGAAAATCTCAGGAGTCGGCCGACCAGCACTTGTGAACTGCTTCTGCTTTGGGCACCGTGCGGCAAGAAAGACTGGAGAAAATGGCATCGGCTGCATCTTGTATACCCCTGTCGCCCTGACATCAGGGAGGAGGCGACAGCAACTGACGCCAGACCAAGACTTTGGAACTCTGGCTGACTGCGGGACCACCTGATGGCAGGATAACCCAAGTGTAATGACTGCAGCAGTGTAACACGATGAACATCTGTGTGGTCCTACTGAGCAAAGAGATAGCCCAAGACTAATGATCAGAGTGCAAGTTTATCCAGGGACTTATTCAGGTTACCCAAAATGGAAAGTACATTCTTGGTCATCTGTGTTTGGTAGCTAAGGGCTCAAAGCCATAATGGCAGAGAAATAGATTTTTGACATACCTGTCCATAGCTTTACTGCTCTACTGTTTTTATCGGATGGCAGCACACTGGATGCAGGTAAAAGTTTAGTGGATTTATCAGCGAACAAAGACTGCAGGGTCTGCTAACAGTTTCTTGTACAGGAATTTCATGTCCTCTGGTACTTTGTTGAACCTGTTAAGATTTCTTAGGTGCAAGAGGCTGTGAATCTGGATTAAAAGGTGAAGCAAAGGCATTCAAGGGGGAACAACAGATTTTTTTTAGGCTCGCCAACTTCCAATAATTTACTGCAACTTTTCTGTACATCTGAGACCTGTTTAGTGCCCCAGCCAAAATACTACATCATTCTAGAAATAGTTTCTTCAAAGGAAGTTTTTTCTATCAGGTAAACTGGTGATAATGTAGCCTCATCATTGGAGGCTGGTTGTCCAGAAAAGTCCATTTGGGAAGAATAGGCCAGTGAGTCCTTATCTGAATCCTTCTCCTTCTCTTCCAAGGAAGAGTCATGCTGCCTTTTCAAAGAAGAGGTGCCAATGAAGGAGATTTCAAGGACAGAATGGCTTTAAAAAGTCTTGAGAGAAGTCAAGCCATTCCTTCTCCTGGGAAGGCAGTTGCGGACAGACATTCTTATTTTTTGTTTCCTCTTCACCGGGGCATCCGTATGAACAAAGTGCGATGGTGTGTGACCTTATTGGAGTTAATACAAGGATCTGAGGTATGTCTTGTCCTCTCAAAATAATTATCCTGGGTTCTCCTTTCTCTCCCATGGCAATCGGAGATTTAGTCTCATCACATGTGAGGGTGAGAGACAGCATACTGCCCTCCAGTTGGGTCATGGTCATGAGCATCTCCACAAAGCTTATATGTACCACAGAGTCTTGTATCTCTGAGTCGGGCTGGGCAGCAGAAGTATCTGGTTTTAGTTTTTTGAACTTTTTTTGGGTTCAAGCAGGATGTCCGAGGCTGTGGGTTCCACCATTTTGGAAAGTGCAAGGCTCCTGAGACACAAGTTCTCCACACAGATGTTAAGGGAAGCTAACCTAGTACAAAGGGTTTTAGAAATGATATGACAAATTTTACATAGGTTCATAGGTAGGTACTAGGCTATTGGCCCTAGGGCCTATACAAGCCTAGCCAAAAATGTACCCTGGCGTTCGACACCCAAGAAAATTATTTTCCTGTGCCCGTCAAGCAGAACCACAGAAGTGATCTCCGGGCTGAATTTCCTATTACCCATCCAATCATCAAGATTTTTCTTGGAGTGTGCTAATGAGGAGCTCTGTTTGACATAGATAGGTAGTCTGTTCCAGAGTATGGGAAGTCTCTGGGACAGGAATCTATCCCTCCAGCATGTTCTGTTTATTGTGGTGACAAGGTTTAGGTCCCTAGAGCGTGTAGCTCAGAGGGATTGGGATTTCTTTAAGTGGAGCATGTCCAACAGCTCTGGGTTTGACATAGCTTTGTATGTTAGGCAGAGATCGCCTCTGAGTAGGCGATATGCGATGGAGTAAAGCTGGAGTTTTTTGAGACAGTCTGCGTAAGGCATCTGTTTGAGGCCAGTAATCCTCTTTGTGAGGTATTTTTGTGGCCTTTCCAGTTGTTGTAGATGTCTTGTGAGGTACATACCAAAAGGGGCATTGTACTCTATAATGGGTCTAATGAGTGATGAGTAGAGGGGAACAATGATCTCTTTTTTTCTGGATGAGAAACCTTTTGTGATGATGTGTGCCATGTAGAAGGATTTCCTGACCACTTTGGCGATGTGATTATCAAAGGAGAGACTACTGTCCACCTGTGTCCCAAGGTCTCATCAAATTTTCGGTGTTAAGTAGACTACCGGCTATGTGGTAGTTTATGGGTACAGAATTTTTACCAAAGGGGATGACAATGCACTTTTTGGCATTGAGCTTGAGACCATGTCTTTGACACCAGGCATCTGTCTCAGTGAGACCCTTTTGTAGGATGTCCACATTGTTAGGAGTTTCAATTATGGCTCCTAGTTTACAGTCATCTGCAAATTTAGTTAGCCAAAGACCTTCTGTGTTAGCCTGTACTTCAGAGAAGTAGATACCAAACAGGAGAGGACCCAGGACTGAACCCTGTGGTACTCCACTTATCACTGGTCTGAAGTCTGATTTGGAGTCTGCTACTTTCACAGTGTGGGTTCTTTCAGTAAGCCAGTTGGCAACCCATCTTGTGACATAGGGATTTATATCTAGTTTAGTGAGTTTATCTATAATTCAGAGTGGGGGATGGTGTGAAATGCCTTGGCAAAATCTAGATAGGCTGTGTGAACCACCTTACCCTCATCTATGGCTTTGCTTGTATTGTCAGGCTCTGGATTGCATTGCATAAGTGGAAATTCCTAAAGATTCCAAAAGCAGGCTAAGTTTTTTCTTACACTTATTTCACTGAATTGCACTTCTGAAATGCTTATAATTGTGCTATACAGTTAATCTACTATATTTTTGCACTGTTATAAAGCTTTTTTTATTGTTTCACTGCATTTATGTACTGTTTTAAACCGTTTTAACATTACTTAACTGCAAACTGCTTTTTCATACTGAGAGCTGTATTTTCGGTTTGTGAGTGCTCTATCCGAACTTTTCTGTGCATTTTTTGTCTGTTAAAAGCATTATCGAGTCTGCTCCTTGATCTGTTTAAAACTTTCATTTAGTGGCTACAGCTAGGAACTGTAATTTTTCCACCCACCCACCCTGGTGTTGTGTGTTCTTATACTTGGTGGCCTTGCAGTTGCCCACCCATACTGTATATTTGATCTGTGACACTCCTCCCAGTCTAGTGTCATTAGTTCACTCAATCTAATAGAGAACATTTGTGAAGGCCAACCCACTCAGATTCTTAATGTTGAATTAACTTCTGTTCCAGCTTTCTCCATTTCCACTTTACTGGAAAAAAAATTCTAAGCTTGCTTCCCTCCTTTCCTGTGGCAGGTCGGATACGGATTTGCTGTGTCCAGGACTGTTTGTGAGCTCCTAAGCCCCCCCCACTTAATTGGGGTTAAACTATTCCTGGCGCCATAAAGTCTATTTTTCAAAATTTCCCTTGCAACTAGCCAGCTTTTTAGTTTTAGCACTCATCTGTTTCTTTGATCTCAGCACTTGTTCAGAACTCATTGTAAGCACTAAATAAGTTACAAATTACTACAGCACTCAACTTTCCTCACTTGTCTAGAGGAAAACAGTTTTTAGTACTTAATAAATAAGCACCTATTCAGGCATGTCTAAAGGTCAGCTCCCGGTGTTTTCTCCTGTCTACCTGATGAATCTGGGCATCTTGGGACAATGCAGCAATTGCCTCATGTACACAGACAACCCTCTCCCCCAACCACCCAACACTACGACCTGTGAGAGATGCACTTATATAGCCAAACTGGAAGCAAAGCTCTCTTTACCAAAGACTGGCCTAGACAGTCAAGATGAGAAGATAAACACTTGCACCACACCACACTCATCACATAGTCCCTCAAAACCTACACCACCCAAACACACACACAGAACCACAAAACACACACCTACATTCACGGAGGCTCTCAGTGCTAATCTGCCCAAACAACAGAGACCTCCAAAGCAGAAATGCAAGCAACCTCCACCCCCCAACACAACCCAAAGTACACATAGCTCACATACACAGTGTGCCACTCAACTACAGCCCATAAGGCATAACACTCTAGTCATAGGTGACTCTATAGTCAGGCACACTGATGTTCCACTCACCAGGCTAAACAAGGAAAGAGTTACTGCCAGGTGCCAGGATCAGCCACATAACGCACACACTCAGGTCACTCCACAACAAGTACAAATATGACTCTGTCATTGTCCATGTTGGTGTGAATGACCTGAGACGTACCTCCCTGGACTACATGAAAAGAGACATGGAGGAGCTCTCTGATCTTGTAGCCCAGGCCGGTATGACCCTAGCCCTGAGTAGCATCCTGCCATCACCCAGAATGACACCACAGTACAAGGACAAAATGATTGACTAACAATTGGCTAAGCTTCTGGTGTCATTCTAAGGGAATCCAGTATCTGTCTGCCTGGGATGACATGATCGACAGACCATGCTGCTTTTCCAGAGATGGCCTGCACCTGTCACCCTTGGTATTCCGGATACTGGCAAAGGCTCTTGCCACCCCTATAGTGCCTTTTTTAGGCAAGGTTCAAATGACAAATTCACCACCATAACAGGTACAAGCAAGCAAAATCTGAGGGTAATGCCACTCAATGCTAGAAGTCTAAACCTCAAAAAGCACTCACTCGAGACACTCCTTAAAATGGAGAACATTGACATCTGTGCAGTGACATAGACCTGGTTCAAAGCTCCAGAGAGCACCCCTGCATTACCAGGCTGTAATTCATACCACACCTTTCAGCCACCAAACCCAGACCGAAACACTAAAGGTGGAGGCGTGTCCATATTCATTAAGGATATCCACACCTCCAAGCTAGTTGCTCAGCATAATGCATCAGAGATTATCCAAGTTCAACTAACTCTGGGCAAAACCGCAGTCCAGATTGTAGCTTGCTACAGACCACCCACCATGCCCCAGGATTCCCACTCCTCTTTTCTTGATACACTAGAAAATATTAAGGTACAACCCAACACTCTAATAATGGGTGATTTCAACTACCCTACCATTAACTGGGAAAACTACTCATGTACCAACTCTTTTGCTCAACGTTTTCTGGAAATCATCAATTCCAACACTTTGGATCAACTTATCCACACCCCCACCACAGGCAGCAATATCCTAGACCTGGTCATCACCAACATGGGTGACCGGTGTTCCACACCAGAGGTCAGCTCCTCGTTGGTCAGATCCAACCACAAGCTAATCACCCTAGACATCCACATCCCGCTCCCACCCCCCCCCCCCATTAGGAAAACAACCGTAAAAAATGTCTCCAAAGCCAACTTCACGCTTCTTAAGACAGAAGTGGCAAACTTCATGACACCTATGCAGATGGACAATAGAGGTACGACTGCTGAATCCTACACAAATGCACTTTATAAGCACTTACACGAGTGCATGGATCGTGCTATCCCAAACAGAACCAAGATGCTATCCTCCAAAAAAAGGAAGACAATCTGGTGGTCTTCTGCCATAAGCAAACTCTACAACAGAAGAAAGAAACTGTTGATAAAAAGAGTGAAATCACATGATTGGAGGAACTCCCTGGTCAGCCTCAGTAAGAAGCTGAGATCCCTCATAAAATCCTCCAAAGCTAGTTATGAAAACAAAATTGCCACTGATTCAAAAGACAACCACAAAGCATTCTATAGCTATGTCAAAAATCTCAATGGCAACACTCAGATCTGCTCTGAGTTACAGCACAATGACACTAAATATACAGAACCAACTGATATTGCCAACATCCTGGCAAATAGGTTCAGTGCTAACTTTACCTCCCTCTCACCCCCTAAAGGGCCCATCTTTATACCGGAAGAATGCAAAATTCCTGTAATCACAGCTGCACAGTTAAAAACTTCAATCTCCAAAGCCAAGAACACAGCATCCATGGGACCTGACAACATCCCAGGCTGCCTTCTACATGAACTACAGAATGAACTGGCACCCCACCTAAGTACCATGTTCAATCATAGCCTCACCTCAGGCTTTGTGCCCATTGAATGGCGCACTGTGACAGTTATCCCACTCCACAAAGGGGGGGGGGCCACAACAGACCCTGGGAACTACTGCCCCATTAGCCTGATGAGCCTCATCTACAAGGCCATGGAACGTATCATCATGGAACTCATAAACAAAGACATTGGAGATCTCTAAACCCTGGACCCCACACAGTTTGGGTTTGTAAAAGGCAGATCATGTCTCCTAAACCTGATAGACTTCTTTGAAGTAGTCACCAAAGCCATAGATGAGGGTAAGGTGGTTCACACAGCCTATCTAGATCTCGCCAAGACGTTCAACACCATCCCCCACTCTGGAATTATAGATAAACTCACTAAACTAGATATAAATCCCTATGTCACAAGATGGATTGCCAACTGGCTTACTGAAAGAACCCACACTGTGAAAGTAGCAGACTCCAAATCAGACGTCAGACCAGTGACAAGTGGAGTACCACAGGGTTCAGTCCTGGGTCCTGTTTGGTATCTACTTCTCTGAAGTACAGGCTAACACAGAAGGTCTTTGGCTAACTAAATTTGCAGATGACTGCAAACTAGGAGCCATAATTGAAACTCCTAACGATGTGGACATCCTACAAAAGGGTCTCACTGAGACAGATGCCTGGTGTCAAGCTCAATGCCAAAAAGTGCATTGTCATCCCCTTTGGTAAAAATTCTGTACCCATGAACTACCACATAGGCGGTAGTCTACTTAACACTGAAAGTGTGATAAGAGACCTTGGGACACAGGTGGACAGTAGTCTCTCCTTTGATAATCACATCGCCAAAGTGGTTAGGAAATCCTTCTACATGGCACACCTCATCACAAAAGGTTTCTCATCCAGAAAAAAAGAGGTCATTGTTCCTCTCTACTCATCACTCATTAGACCCATTATAGAGTACAATGCCCCTTTTGGTATGTACCTCACAAGACATCTACAACAACTGGAAAGGCCGCAAAAATACCTCACAAAGAGGATTACTAGCCTCAAACAGATGCCTTATGCAGACCGTCTCAAAAAACTCCAGCTTTACTCCGTCGCATATCACCTACTCAGAGGCGATCTCTGCCTAACATACAAAGCTATGTCAAAGCCAGAGCTGTTGGACATTTTCCACTTAAAGAAATCCCAATCCCTCCAAGCTACACGCTCTAGGGACATACACCTTGTCACCACAATAGACAGAATGTATCAGAGGGATAGATTCCTGTGCCAGAGACTTCCCATACTCTGGAACAGACTACCTACCTATGTCAAACAGAGCTCCTCATTAGCACTCTTCAAGAAAAATCTTGATGATTGGATGGGTAACAGGAAATTCACCCCAGGGATCACTTCTGTGGTCCTGCTTGACAGGGGCACAGGAAAATAATTTTCTTGGGTGGCGAAAGCCAGGGTACATTTTTGGCTAGGCTTGTATAGGCCCTAGGGCCAATAGCCTAGTACCTACCTATGCACCTATGAACCTATGGTGACTACTTCAAAGAAGTCTATCAGGTTTAGGAGACATGATCTGCCTTTTACAAACCCAAACTGTGTGGGGTCCAGGGTTTGGAGATTTCCAGTGTCTTTGTTTATGAGTTCCATGATGATACGTTCCATGGCCTTGCAGATGAGGCTCGTCAGGCTAATGGGGCGGTAGTTCCTGGGGTCTGTTGTGGCCCCCCCCTTTGTGGAGTGGGATAAAGTACAGTTTTGTACCTACCATAAATGTAGATGTTCGAGTGTTCACACTGCTGCAGTTATTACACTTGGGTTATCCTGCCGTCAGGCGGTCCCGTAGTCGGCCAGAGTTCCAAAGTCTTGGTCCGGCGTTGGTTGCTGTCACTTCTTCCCTGACGTCAGTGCGCCAGGGGTATATAAGATGCATCCGATGCCATTTTCTTCAGTTTTTCTTGCCCCAGATGTCAGGTGCCCCCAAGCAGGTAGGCAATACATATTGCTAGTAAAAAATATACATCGAAAATAAAAACAATACCCTCAGTTACAAGCAAATACACCACAAGGGTTGTATAGGATAGAAAGGTGTAGATAAGTCCAGCTACTTTAAAATGCAATAACTGGTGCCAGGCACTTTGTAAAGACTCTGGGCACAGTAGATAAGCCAAAGGGCAGTGCAGAGAATTGGTAGTGCATTTTAGCAGCTTTGAATCTGCGGTATCTTCTGCAATTTTGTCTGATAGGGACATGCAGGTATGCCTCTTTGAGGTCCAGAGTAACAAGTCAAGCCTTCTTGTCCAGCATGGGTAGAAGCTGCTGTAATGTCAACATTTTGAATTTCGGAATATCCAGGTAAGTATTTAAAATTGAAAGGTCTAATATGGGCCTCCAGACCTTGTCCTTTCTGGGGATCAGGAAGAGTCTTGAGTAAAATCCTTGTCCTTGTTCCTGTTGTGGTACTTTTTGAATAGCTCTCATGTCCATGAGGGCTGAAATTTGTTTTATGCCTCTGCCCATTGATTTTTTGGCGGGTCTGGCATTCCTTTTAGCCTTGGTAAAGTATGAAAGTGGAACCTGTAACCTTGAGACACAATATTTTCAGAACCCATTTGTCTTGGGTGATTGTTTGTCAGTTTTGAGAAAAAAGTGCTAGTTTTCCCCCTAAGGGGGCTGCCAAAAGGGAAGTGCTTGGTGTACGAAGGGGGAAGTAATTGGGACAGTTTCCTGTAAGGTTGAAACTTGTCCTCACCTCCTTTTGGGGTTGAGGTGCCCCACTGTCATTGTCTGTTAGAGCCTTGGGGTTGAGATCTGCCTCTTTGTGGCCTGACACTGGAAAGGACCAATTATTTGTTGGCCAATTTCTGCTAAATCGAGGTGGCTGTACCTGTAAGAAATCCCTGACTGTTTGCATAGATTTAGCTTTATCCTCCATTTTCTTTAACACCTCTTCTGCCTTAACACCAAACACGGTATCATGCTGTAAAGGAGCATCTAATAATTTTTCCTTAACATGATCAGGTAAACTCTGTTCTTTTAACCAAGCATGTCTTTGAATCACAGAACCTGTAACTGCAGCTCAAGAGGCCTCTAAAGAATCAAAACCACATTGCAGAGTATGTTTTCCCACCTGTTCAACTGCATGCAATAAATCCTGCATTTCTTTACAGTCAGGCACTTCTGAGCTTGCAAACATTTTCTGTTTTAACTGAGCCATTAAATATTGTTGGTACTTAAGCATGTGAAACTTGCAATTTAAAGCCCTTACTGCTAAAGTTGCAGAAGTGTAAACTTTCTTCCCCCATCTATCCAAAGATCTGGAATCTCTGTCAGAGGGTACTGGATTTTTTGCAACGGAAGCCTTAACCCCTTTTGGACTGTGGGAAATAGTTTCTGGATCAGCAGAAGGGTTTTTATAAAGAAACTTGTGAGAGTCAGGGACTCTATAATACCTATCTGGCTTAGCTGGTGCAGGGGGCAAAGAATCAGGAGATAAGCTGGATTCAGAGAACACATCATCCACAAAATCTAGTACAGGTGGAATAGCCAGGGACCTGTGCTGAGGCAATAAGAGGAAATCCCTGAGCCTTTTCTTGGATTCTGAGCAATCCTGACTTTCCCAAAGGAAATGCTCCCCCTATGGTATGTAAAGTTTCCCCAAAAGAATAATCCTCAGGAGGAGAGGCTGAAGGGATAGATTCTTCAGCATCAGAGTCCTCATAGGGGGGTAGAGAGTATCCCTAGTCTGAAGAGGAATCAGAGGAAATGGAAACCTGATCAGAGAAATCAGTCTGTATACTGCCTAGGCCTTTTCTCAGGAGGGGGATGGGAACCCTTGATTAGAGTAATGAGGTCTTCGGCCATTTTGCGCATCTGTTTCTTAGGCATGGAGGACTGTCCAGCGGAATGCTGTACTTGCTTCTTTGTCTTTAATGGTACTTTTGTCTTTGCTGTTGCTTTAATGGTAAGTTGTGAAGGTCTGAAAACACCCTCAGAAGCCGATGCCTGCTCAGCAGCTCCGGACCCATCTGAGGGATTAGTTTCCATAGGCCCAATACCTTGAGTTTCCAGAGGCCTAGTTGTCTCCACGTGGGAGACAGAGACAGCCTGTGGCTCTGAGGTAGTGGGTGTCAGGGGCTGCAAAAGCGCCTCACTGAGAACCGGCGACTGGCCTAAAAGAGGTTTCGTCATCGGTTTGATCCGACGGCATAGTATAATTGAACCTTCGGCCAAAGTAGTGTAAAGCAAAATCAAAACGTCTTTTTATAGTGCGTTTGTTAAATCTAGCACAAAACCGACCACTAGTGATGTCATGATCAGGGCCTAGGCTTGGAATAGTGGAAGTCCTTATGAGGTATTTGCTTCCCACAAGAAATACAATTATTAACTTTTTCTGACATCAGTCTGAGGCAAGAAAAAAGTTTCCCCAACAGGGTACTTAGCTTTATTGAAGACTTCGGATCTGAAATTTGACTTCGAAAATCTCAGGAGTCGGCCGACTGGCACTTGCGAACTGCATCTGCTTCGGGCACCGCGTGGCAAGAAAGAAGAAAATGGCGTTGGATGCATCTTATATACCCCTGGCGCACTGACAGCAGGGAAGAAGCGACAGCAACCGACGCTGGACCAAGACTTTGGAACTCTGGCCGACTACGACTATGGGACCGCCTAATGGCAGGATAACCCAAGTGTAATGACTGCAGCAGTGTACCATGATGAAAATCTGTCGCAGTGCGCCATTTAATGGGAACAAAGCCTGAGGTGAGGCTATGATTGAACATGGTACTTAGGTGGGGTGCCAGTTCATTCTGTAGTTCATGTAGAAGGCAGCCTGGGATGTTGTCAGGTCCCATGGATGCTGTGTTCTTGGCTTTGGAGAGTGAAGTTTTTACCTGTGCAGCCATGATTACAGGAACTTTGCATTCTTCCGGTATAAAGATGGGCCCTTTAGGAGGTGAGAGGGGGGTTAGCACTGAACCTATCTGTCAGGATGCTGGCAATATCAGTTGGTTCTGTATATTTAGTGTCATTGTGCTGTAACTCAGAGCAGATCTGAGTGTTGCCATTGAGATTTTTGACAGCTATAGAATGCTTTGTGGTTGTCTTTAGAATCAGTAGCAATTTTGTTTTCATAACTAGCTTTGGAGGATTTTATGAGGGATCTCAGCTTCTTACTGAGGCTGACCATGGAGTTCCTCCAATCGTGGGATTTTACTCTTATTTGCAACAGTTTCTTTCTTCTGATGTAGAGTTTGTTTATGGCAGACCACCACCAGATTGGCTTCCTTTTTTTGGAGGATAGCATCTTGGTTCTGTTAGGGATAGCACAATCCATGCACTTGTGTAAGTGCTTATAAAGTGCATTTGTGTAGGATTCAGCAGTCGTACCTCTATTGTCCATCTGCATAGGTGTCATGAAGTTTGCCATTTCTGTCTTAAGAAGAGTGAAGTTGGTTTTGGAGAAATTGTTTACGGTTGTTTTCCTAATGGGGGGTGGGAGCAGGATGTGGATGTCTAGGATGATTAGCTTGTGGTCGGATCTGACCAATGAGGAGCTGACCTCTGGTGTGGAACACCGGTCACCCATGTTGGTGATGACCAGGTCTAAGATATTGCTGCCTCTGGTGGGGGTTTGGATAAGTTGATCCAAAGCATTGGAATTGATGATTTCCAGAAAGCGTTGAGCAAAAGAGTTGGTACAGGAGTATTTTTCCCAGTTAATGGTGGGGTAGTTGAAATCACCCATTATTAGAGTGTTGGGTTGTACCTTAATATTTTCCAGTGTGTCAAGAAAAGAGGAGTGGGAATCCTAGGGCATGGTGGGGGGGGGGCTGTAGCAAGCTACAATCTGGATTGTGGTTTTGCCCAGAGTTAGTTGAACTTGGATAACCTCGGATGCATTATGCTGAGCAACTAGCCTGGAGGTGTGGATATCCTTAATGAATATGGACACGCCTCTACCTTTAGTGTTTCGGTCTGGGTTTGGTGGCCGAAAGGAGTGGTATGAATTATAGCCTGGTAATGCAGGGGTGCTCTCTGGAGCTTTGAACCAGGTCTCTGTCACTGCACAGATGTCAATGTTCTCCATTTTAAGGAGTGCCTCTAGTGAGTGCATTTTGAGGTTTAGACTTCTAGCATTGAGTAGCATTACCCTCAGATTTTGCTTGCTTGTACCTGTTACAGTGGTGAATTTGTCATTAGAACCTTGCCTAAAAAAGGCACTATAGGGGTGGCAAGAGCCTTTGCCAGTATCTGGAATCCCAAGGGCAACAGGTGCAGGCCATCTCTGGCAAAGCAGCGTGGTCTGTTGATCATGTCATCCCAGGCAGACAGATACTGGATTCCCTTAGAATGACACCAGAAGCTTAGCCAATTGTTAAAGTCAATCATTTTGTCCTTGTACTGTGGTGTCATTCTGGGTGATGGCAGGATGCTACTCAGGGCTAGGGCCATACCAGCCTAGGCTACAAGAACAGAGAGCTCCTCCATGTCACTTTTCATGTAGTCCAGGGAGGTACGTCTCAGGTCAATCACACCAACATGGACAATGACAGTCATATTTGTACTTGTTGTGGAGTGACATGAGTGCGTGTGTTATGTGGCGGATCCTGGCACCTGACAGGCAGCTGACAATAACTTTTTCCTTGTTTAGCCTGGTGAGTGGAACATCAGTGTGCCTGACTATAGAGTCACCTATGACTAGAGTGTTGGGTACGTTATGCCTTATGGGCTGTAGTTGAGTGGCACACTGAGTATGTGGGCTATGCGTCATTTGGGTTGTGTTGGGGTTGGAGGTTGCTTGCATTTCTGCTTTGGAGGTCTCTGTTGTTTGGGAAGATTAGTACTGAGAGCCTCCATGAATGTAGGTGTGTGTTTTGTGGTTGTGTGTGTGTTTTGGTGGTGGTTTTGAGGGACTATGTGATGAGTGTGGTGCGGTGCAAGTGTTTACCTTCTCCTCTTGACTGTCTAGGCCAGTCTCTGGTAAAGAGAGCTTTGCTTCCAGTTTGGCTATAAGTGCATCTCTCACAGGTCGTAGTGTTGGGCGGTAGGAGGAGAGGGTTGTCTGTATACATAAGGCAATTGCTGCATTGTCCCAAGATGCCCAGATTCATCAGGTAGACAGGAGAAAACACCGGGAGCTGACCTTTAGACATGCCTGAATAGGGGCTTATTTATTAAGTACTAAAAACTGTTTTCCTCTAGACAAGTGAGGAAAGTTGAGTGCTGTAGTAATTTGTAACTTATTTAGTGCTTACAATGAGTTCTGAACAAGTGCTGAGATCAAAGAAACAGATGAGTGCTAAAACTAAAAAGCTGGCTAGTTGCAAGGGAAATTTTGAAAAACAGACTTTATGGTCCCAGGAATAGTTTAACCCCAATTAAGTGGGGGGGGGGGGTTAGGAGCTCACAAAACAGTCCTGGACACAGCAAATCCATATCTGACCTGCCACAGGAAAGGGGGGAAGCAAGCTTAGAATTTTTTTTTCCAGTAAAGTGGAAATGGAGAAAGCTGGAACAGAAGTTAATTCAACATTAAGAATCTGAGTGGGTTGGCCTTCACAAATGTTCTCTATTAGATTGAGTGAACTAATGACACTAGACTGGGAGGAGTGTCACAGATCAAATATAAAGTATGGGTGGGCAACTGCAAAGCCAAGTATAAGAACATGACAAACTCGTGAAATGCAAACAAAAAGGAACTGAAACTGAAAACCAAAAATAAGTAGAAACGACCAAAGCAGATGAGCAGATAATGCACGGACTGTTTTATTGCAAGCGCTTTCGGTCGAGGTAATACCCCAACCTTCTTCAGACATACACAATTCATGCAACCACAAAGCCTTCTTTAAATATACAAACCATAATTAGGTAATAAGCACTAAATGAACCCTTAATTATGTTAATTTCTTTAAAGAAAGGCAACTATTTTTACTCCCAAACATTCACTGAAAATACACTACAAATGCTACATTAAAATATAATGCATTCCTTACAATTTATATATTTTATATATATTATAAAATACAAGTAAAGTACATATAAAATCATTGCACTCTAAAACTCAAATAATTTTTTACAATATAAAATGTAACTTTTCAATTTTAAATATTCATTCTATATCCGACCAAATTGTACTAAACGCGACTCTCCAAAAAGACCCTTCATCCAAAAACTTAGTGCACTCATAGTACACTTTAAGCACTAAACCTATTTAAATATATCCTAAAATATCTTAAAATATATCTAAACAAGTACCTATATGAATTAAGAAAGAACTTTGATATAAAATGCATATTGATATGTAAAATCATGACAACTGACAAATGCATTGAAAGCAAGACATATAATTGCTCTAACCACATATAAAATTTATAAAATTTATAAAATTTTTATAAAATTAACAAATACATTCATCTACTCAATGCCTTTAATTTCAATATGCATTGTATTGATGCATACTCATTCAAACCTGGGGGGGAGATAAGCAAGTGTTCTAATTTGCCATAATAATTCTTGCTCTTCTAACCCAAGTTGCCATGGCCCCCCCCCCCGGTGCCTATCCTAACTTGTTGGATAACAGAAAATAAGAAAGAATGATCGGGCTGTTTCCAAATATGCCTGGCAAGAGCATTTGTTAAATCATTTCTCCCTATGGCATAAATATGTTCGTATACCCTTTTCTTCAATGCCCTCTCTTGTCTTGCCAATGTAAAATGCTAAACATTTTACACATAGAGCCACATAAACCACATTTTTACTTTCACAATTATATTTACCATTAATGCAATAGGTCTTCCCCCTAATGTATATCTTATTACCTGGCAGGATATATTTACACTGAGGGCACATTCCACATTTTGTCATACCAGTGTTTGTCTTTGTTGAGTTAGCAACTGGTTTTTGTACCAGATTCTTTAAACGAACTCCTCTCCTATATACAAATTTTGGCTTGGTACCTATTGCCTTGGCCAACACAGTGTCTTCCAAAATGATGTTCCAGTTTTTATTTATGATGCCCCTAATAACATTATGATCAATGCAATAAGTGAAAATGAAGTTAATATCAAAATGTGGTGTATCCCTAGTTGATGACTTTGCCGCAGTTTGCATAGTGCCCCCTCCTAATAGAGGTCTAAAGTGGCCTGTGTCCCTTTTGATGGCAACCTCCTCCCTAACTTCTTCGATTAAGGAGTTTGGATAACCCCTCATGGCAAACTTTGCACTTAAATTTTCACATTCAATAACAAAGTCTTGTTGATCAGATACCATCCTTGCTGCCCTCACAAATTGTCCCTTCACCACACTTTTCTTTTGGTGAAAAGGATGACTACTTGAAAAATGGAGAAGGGAATTTGATTGGGTAGGCTTTCTATAAATTTCTGATTTAAATTTATTATTAGAGATGTCTTTGCTCAGTTTGACATCTAGAAAACGCATCTCTTTCTCCCCTATCGAGTACGTAAATTGGAGGAAGTTAGTCATTTTTGAAAGGCTGTCAATAAATTGAGGGATCAAATCTAAAGGCCCTTTCCAAAAGAAGCACATGTCATCTTGGTACCTATTGTACCAAGTGACATTTTGTTGATACAAATTGTTTTGAAACAAATGATGATGTTCCCAATGTGCAAGTACACTATTTGCAAAACTGCATCCACAGGGTGACCCTATCGCTATACCCATCTTTTGGAGGTAGAATTGGCCTTTAAACGTCAAAAAGTTGTTAAACAATACTACCTCCAATAGTGTTTCTACAATTTATTTATTTATTTATTCATTTATTTTACATTTGTTAACCGGGCTAGTCCAACTGGATACATGTCCATTTTCAGTGGAGGCCCGAGGAGAAAAGCTCCACTATCTAATGCATAATAACAAAAAATACATTCAAAGTACATAGGTAATTTAAGACGCAACTAAAACAGGGATTTAAAATTACATAGGGAATTAAGACACAAGTAAAACAGGCATATAGGCTTTCCTTTCAGTAAGTTCAAAAGGTGAATACAGAGACTATCAAATTTCTACAGTACAGGTCAAAGTACAAAGGTAATTTGAGATTCAACTAAAACAGGCATTCATAATTACATAGGGAATTTAAGACTCAACTAAAACAGGCATTTAGGCTATCTTTTCAGTAAGTTCAAAAGGTGAAAACAGAGACTATCAAATTTCTTCAGTACAGGTATATAAAATGTGAGACAGAAATAATTAAGTAGTTTAAAAGCAAAAGATAGAGTTACTAGAAAATTTTAGTTTGAAGTTGAGAGAGTCAATTTCTCAGGTAGAGATGAAAAATAAAACGGAGAAATAGAGTTGGGAGACAGTGCAAAGGGTGCAGGAGAAGGTAGGAGGTACGTGATCAGCTAGGGTTATTGCAAGAGCAAAGCCAGTGATTGGTTAGAAAATGTTTCAGTTGAGTTTTAGTGTGATAGAAGTTTGGGCTAAGAGGTCTGTAGGAAGTTGATTCCAAATTTTACCAACTGAGTTGGAAAATATAGAGTCACCTGCTGTATTCTTTGATAGAGAGGTTTGAATCAGTATTTTATTGGAAGAGCGTAGGGTTTTTAGGTTGTTATAGGGTTTTATTAGGGTGGAGAGCATTGGTATCTTTTCTGGGTGGTGAAGGGCTTTATGGGCAGTTGTAAGTTGATAGTATTGAATTAGGTGAGGTAACTCCAGCCACCCTAGGTTAAGGAGGTTCAGGCAGTGATGTGTTTTATATGGAGAGGCAGTGGCAAATTTGGCAATGTTGTTATAGGCTGTTGTAAGCCTATTGATGTTATGTTTAGAAAGATTAGTATATATGGGGGATGCATATAGTAGAGTAGAGATAAGATAAGTTCTGGCTATGGTAGTTCTTGCTTCAGGAGTTAAGAAAGATTTGATTCTGTAGAGAGAACCTAATTTTTTGTTAGTTGCTTTTATGATAGAGTGGATATGAAAATCAAATTTTAGTAGGTTGTCGATAGTAACTCCTAGAAGTTTGGTTGTTTGGTCAGGAGAGATAAGGGTGCCATTGTTAGAAGTAAGTGTGAAACTAAGAGGGGGAGACAGGTGTGTGGGTGAGAAGAGGAGAAGTTTAGTTTTCTTAGGGTTTAAGAGAAGGCAGTGATTGGAGAACCACTGTTCTATGGTGGTAAAAGTTTTTTGAGTAAGTGAGTGGAGGTCAGCTTGGGTTGTGGCAGAGCAGATGATGGTGGTGTCATCGGCGTACTGAATGCAAGTAGTTAGTGGGGTGGCTAGATACAGGTCATTAATAAAGATGGAAAATAAAAGAGGACCCAAGATGGAGCCCTGAGGTACTCCTAAAGTGGTAGGGAGAAGTTCGGAAAGATTGTTGTTCCATAAAACAGCTTGTTTCCGATTCTGAAGATAGGAAGTAAACCAGCTTAAAGCAAGATTATTGAGAGAGAGAGATTTTAAACAATGTAGGAGGAGTTGGTGATTCACCATGTCAAAGGCTTTTGACAGGTCTACAAAGAATGCAGATGAAAGAAGATTGTTATTCGGTTTATATTAATGGAGTCTATGAAGGATAATAAGGCTGTTGTGGTGCTATGGTAGGGACGAAAGCCATGTTGGCAAGTAGCTAAAAGGTTATTAGATAGGAGGTGATTTAAAAGCTGTTTGTGGATGCATTTCTCCATTATTTTAGCAATAGGAGATAGCAGTGCTATAGGGCGTAGTTCGAGTACTCAAATGAATCGCCTTTGAAGAGAGGGATGATGTGGGAGATTTTCCAGAGTGAGGGTATAGTACTTTCTTTTATGGTTCTGTTGATTAGAATAGAGATAGGGTAGGCAATAGCTTTAGCACCTAGCTGGAGATATTCTGCTGGCAATTTGTCAGCTGAGGGGTTGTGTGTTTGAGTTTCTGAAGTAAATTAAGAATATAGGAAGTAGGTATGGGTTTAAGTTGAAATAGAGGTGGAGTGCAGTTAGTATTACCTAGTAAAGAGGGGTCAGGGCTTTGTTGGTTGGCCAGTTTAAGTATGGTTGAAGTAAAGAAGTTATTGAATCGTTAGCTGTTTGTAGGGGAGAGTCAGGGCAGGAGCCTAGTGGGTTGGGGGTTTCAACCTTGCCGGGGATAGTAGTGAGTTAATTGATTTCCAAAATTTTGTGGTTGGTCGTGGGAGGATTGCTGTAGTTTGGTGTAATAGTTCCTTTTATCTTGTTTGATAGCAAGCTTAGTCTTGTTCCTTTTTTGTTTGAAGCTAAGGTGATCAAAAGAGTCTTCGTGGTTCTCCATTTAGACCATGCTTTATTCTTACTAAGCATAAGTAGTTTGGTGTTGGTTGCTAGCCATTGAGCTGTCTTAGTTTTCATTCAGATAGAACGGATGGGGCATGATGATCGAGAATAGTAAGAAAGGTATTATTAAAGTGGTTAACAGCTTCATCTATTGGGAGAGTTTTTAGAGGTGACCAGTTAATCAAGCTGAGTTCATTATGAAACTGCTGAAGGTTAAAATGTTTTTTGCTGCGAGATGAGCGAATTAGGGGAGGTGTTGTTAGATGAGTTTTGTGCCTAATGATGTATGTGAGAGAGTGGCCGCTAAGGTCGTCTGGGAGGGTACCTGTTGAATACATTTGTTGGGGACTATTAGTCAAGATCCAGTCGAGAATGGTTTCTTTGTTATTGTTTTTATTTGTTCTAGTTGTGGAGTTAATGGTTTGATGGAATCCGTGCAGGTTAATAATGGTTGATGGATTAGTTTGTTTGCACATGTTCCAATCAATATTAGGTTGATGTTGAATACAAGGTTCATTTGATCGTTGGGGACCCTTTTCCTTAGCATAAATTCCCTTGTCCACTCAATCCCCAAATGCTGGGGTATGACTGTGTACAAGTCTTTAATGTCCACCACTAAAAATGTACAATTTGGATTAAAAAACATTTTATCTATATCTTGTAAGAAACTCCAAGAGTCCTTGCAGATTTGAGGCTCAGTTTTTAACAGGGGTTTGAGAATGCCATCCACTAGTTTGGCACACGCATACGTGATGGAACCCCGTCCATCCACGATTGGTCTAAAAGGGGGATTTACTAGACCTTTATGTATTTTTGGTGTGCCAAACAAAGTGGGAATTTTTGGCGCTGGCATATTTAGATAATGTAACATGTCACTATCAATCGTCCCTTCGATAAAAAGATCTTCCAAAATTCCTTTAATCCTATTATAAGCCATGTGTATCTCATTAAGACTAGACAGTATCAGATTCTAAATGTTCAAACAATTTTCTGTCATAAAGATATTCATCCATAAAAACTAAACCCCCTCCCTTGTCTGGTGACATGACCCTTATGTTGCATTCATTGAGAAGAGATATGAAAGTTATCTCATCTTTAGAGATGTTGGTTTTCATATTATGAGAAATGGCCTGATGTGCAACCATTGACCTTAAATCAATCTCACATATCTTCTCAAAAATGTTCAAGGAACTATGTAATGGGGGGTTAAAAATACTTGAAACTCTATAAGTATTCAGAAGGGACGGTGTGTTACCTAGCCTAAAAGCCAAATTTAATTTACGAACATATAGTTTCAGATCTACAATGGTACTATGTTGCATTTACTATCAGGAACAAAAGTAAGACCTCTGGAAAAAAAGTCAATGAAGTTTTGTTCCACTGTTAGTACAGTATAATTGTAGATCTTGAAGTCTCCTTGTTGGCTAGTAAGAATAGTAGGACCGTTATCTTCTATGTTGATCATCTCCTCCGCTGGTTCCCCTTCCTCCTCTTCTGCGGTCTCCCCCTGTGGTTGGACATGGAGTTGTTGTTGTTGTTGTTGCTCGTACCAGGAATCGAGCCATCCCTCAACCTGTGAAAACCCTGGTTGTTTCCATTCATATTACGGGCCTGATCGCTCTGGTTGTGATTACCAACACTCATGTTGGCACTGTTTGTGTGGTGGCTCTGATTCCTAATACGCTCACTCCTTCTAATTGGTGGCATATCTGCATTATCAGCAACTTGCTGATCCCCCTGGTGAGGGGAATCAGTATTAAAATTGTCATCTGTGCCCAACAAGTTTGATTGACCTAAAGGGGGAGGGAGGTAAGCCCTTTTGTTGCTATACTCTTTCATATCTCTATCAATTTTCCGTTTCTTGTTGGCCACTAATTTATTAATAGTTGCATCAATACTTGACAAGGTCCTTACATAGTCATATTTGTATCTTATGAAATCAGGATGACCTTGCAAAAAGGCTTCCAGTTGTGTTAAGCCCTCCAGCAATGTACTTAATTCCACGTTGTAGAAATTAATAAGAGAATTTAAAAATTCAATGCCTTGCTTGTCGAATAAAACAAGTAATTCTTGGTGGAAAACAGAATTGTTAATCAGTCCTGCAGGGTAACGCCACTGGCGTAACCCTTTAGGAATGATTTTTAAGTTAATGCATTCTTGGAGGTATGAAACCTCTAATTGAAGCTTTCTACAACGGAATAATTTATTGTCAAAAATGTTAAGTTTGTCTACAAAAGAAGACGAACTCACCATAGCGTCGTCGATATTCCCTACTCCGTTGTTGTTCACATTTTGAGTAGCTACAAAGAAATCCTTTTTAGCCAAAAAACTAGCCATTGTCGGAATAGATGCTGTTTCACTTGTCCCATGTGATCCTGGGTTAGCGATAGTTCTGATATTACTTGCTACTATTTCACTAACCCCATTTGGATTTACTTTGATTGTGCTTCCAACTTCTTGTATATTATTAGACGCATTACTTCCTTGTACACGCTGTGCTGGTTGAATAGTTCCTGTTAACACGATGTTTGGTGTAGCAGTACTAGTACCCCCAGCAGGAACTGTCTGTTGACTCAGGCGGTTCCTGGTAACACATTCCTGGACTTGTTGAGTAAGATTATCCACTTTGGTCAAAAGCATGTTGACCAAAGTAGTTAAATCCATTAGAGAGTCGCTGCTCCTATTAGTTCCATCATCCATGTTTTGTGAACTAGTTCCATTATGCTGTACGCTAGGAGCATGTTCTTCATCTTGGGAAAATAGTGGTTGTGACCCAGTCCTATGATGCACACCACTCTGCCCAACGGTTATGTTTCCACTCGACATGACAAACTCATGAAATGCAAACAAAAAGGCACTGAAACTGAAAACCAAAAATAAGTAGAAACGACCAAAGCAGATGAGCAGATAATGCACGGACTGTTTTATTGTAAGCGCTTTCGGTCGAGGTAATACCCCAACCTTCTTCAGACATACACAATTCATGCAACCACAAAGCCTTCTTTAAATATACAAACCATAATTAGGTAATAAGCACTAAATGAACCCTTAATTATGTTAATTTCTTTAAAGAAAGGCAACTATTTTTACTCCCAAACATTCACTGAAAATACACTACAAATGCTACATTAAAATATAATGCATTCCTTACCATTTATATATTTTATATTATAAAATACAAGTAAAGTACATATAAAATCATTGCACTCTAAAACTCAAATAATTTTTTACAATATAAAATGTAACTTTTCAATTTTAAATATTCATTCTATATCCGACCAAATTGTACTAAACGTGACTCTCCAAAAAGACCCTTCATCCAAAAACTTAGTGCACTCATAGTACACTTTAATCACTAAACTTATTTAAATATATCCTAAAATATCTTAAAATATATCTAAACAAGTACCTATATGAATTAAGAAAGAACTTTGATATAAAATGCATATTGATATGTAAAATCATGACAACTGACAAATGCATTCTACCTCCAAAAGACTGGTATAGCGATGGGGTCACCCTGTGGATGCAGTTTTGCAAATAGTGTACTTGCACATTGGGAACATCATCATTTGTTTCAAAACAATTTGTATCAACAAAATGTCACTTGGTACAATAGGTACCAAGATGACATGTGCTTCTTTTGGAAAGGGCCTTTAGATTTGATCCATCAATTTATTGACAGCCTTTCAAAAATGACTAACTTCCTCCAATTTACGTACTCGATAGGGGAGAAAGAGATGTGTTTTCTAGATGTCAAACTGAGCAAAGACATCTCTAATAATAATTTTAAATCAGAAATTTATAGAAAGCCTACCCATTCAAATTCCCTTCTCCATTTTTCAAGTAGTCATCCTTTTCACCAAAAGAAAAGTGTGGTGAAGGGACAATTTGTGAGGGCAGCAAGGATGGTATCTGATCAACAAGACTTTGTTATTGAATGTGAAAATTTAAGTGCAAAGTTTGCCTTGAGGGGTTATCCAAACTCCTTAATCGAAGAAGTTAGGGAGGAGGTTGCCATCAAAAGGGACACAGGCCACTTTAGACCTCTATTTGGAGGGGGCACTATGCAAACTGCGGCAAAGTCATCAACTAGGGATACACCACATTTTGATATTAACTTCATTTTCACTTATTGCATTGATCATAATGTTATTAGGGGCATCATAAATAAAAACTGGAACATCATTTTGGAAGACACTGTGTTGGCCAAGGCAATAGGTACCAAGCCAAAATTTGTACATAGGAGAGGAGTTAATTTAAAGAATCTGGTACAAAAACCAGTTGCTAACTCAACAAAGACAAACACTGGTATGACAAAATGTGGAATGTGCCCTCAGTGTAAATATATCCTGCCAGGTAATAAGATATACATTAGGGGGAAGACCTATTGCATTAATGGTAAATATAATTGTGAAAGTAAAAATGTGGTTTATGTGGCTCTATGTGTAAAATGTTTAGCATTTTTACATCGGCAAGACAGAGAGGGCATTGAAGAAAAGGGTATACGAACATATTTATGCCATAGGGAGAAATGATTTAACAAATGCTCTTGCCAGGCACATTTGGGAACAGCCCGATCATTCTTTCTTATTTTCTGTTACCCAACAAGTTAGGATAGGCACCAGGGAGGGACCATGGCAACTTTGGTTAGAAGAGCAAGAATTATTATGGCAAATTAGAACACTTGCTCATCTCCCCCCAGGTTTGAATGAGTATGCATCAATACAATGCATATTGAAATTAAAGGCATTGAGTAGACGAATGTATTTGTTAATTTTATAAAAATTTTATAAATTTTATATGTGGTTAGAGCAATTATATGTCTTGCTTTCAATGCATTTGTCGGTTGTCATGATTTTACATATCAATATGCATTTTATATCAAAGTTCTTTCTTAATTCATATAGGTACTTGTTTAAATATAGTTGAAGATATTTTAGGATATATTTAAATAAGTTTAGTGATTAAAGTGTACTATGAGTGCACTAAGTTTTTGGATGAAGGGTCTTTTTGGAGAGTCGCGTTTAGTACAATTTGGTCGGATATAGAATGAATATTTAAAATTGAAAAGTTACATTTTATATTGTAAAAAATTATTTGAGTTTTAGAGTGCAATGATTTTATATGTACTTTACTTGTATTTTATAATATAAAATATATAAATTGTAAGGAATGCATTATATTTTAATGTAGCATTTGTAGTGTATTTTCAGTGAATGTTTGGGAGTAAAAATAGTTGCCTTTCTTTAAAGAAATTAACATAATTAAGGGTTCATTTAGTGCTTATTACCTAATTATGGTTTGTATATTTAAAGAAGGCTTTGTGGTTGCATGAATTGTGTATGTCTGAAGAAGGTTGGGGTATTACCTCGACCGAAAGCGCTTACAATAAAACAGTCCGTGCTTTATCTGCTCATCTGCTTTGGTTGTTTCTACTTATTTTTGGTTTTCAGTCCAAGTATAAGAACACACAACACTAGGGTGGGTGGTAAAAAATTACAGTTCCTAGCTGTAGCTACTAAATGAAAGTTTTATACAGATCAAGGAGCAGACTCGAGAATGCTTTTAACAGACAAAAATGCACAGAAAAGTTTGGATAGAGTACTCACAAACAGAAAATACAACTCTCAGTATGAAAAAGCAGTTTACAGTTAAGTAATGTTAAAACAGTTTAAAACAGTACATAAATGCCTTGAAACAATAAAAAAAGCTTTATAACAGTGCACAAATATAGTATATCAACTGTATAGCACAATTATAAGCATTTCAGAAGTGCAATTTCAGTGAAATAAGTGTAAGAAATAACTTAGCCTGCTCTTGGAATCTTAAGGAATTTCCACTTATGCAATGCAATCCAGAGCCTGACAATACAAGCAGAACCTTTATAAGACACAGGGTTTATATAGCAGTAAGAATGGAAGAGTTGGAAGTTCAGATTACTACTCAGCCCCTGCTATTACCCAATCACTCGTACTACAGAAGGTCAGGAGGCCTTGTTAGTCTCAATAATAATGAAGACAATCAGCAGAAAATGGCTGCCAGAAACACAAACAAAACTTCCAGCCTACACAACAGGCCTCTATCAAGATTATGCCACCTGAACAGAACACTGAAACCTTACTTTAAAAGCATAGAAAGAACACCCACAAAGAGAAAACTGAAGTCTCAGCATGAAAAAGTTTACAATTTAGTAATTTAAATAAAAAAAAAAAAAACAATTATACAATTATATTATTAGTGTTCATCCCCTAATCAATGACAATGGAGGTCTTTGTAAGGAACCTGCCTTCTCTACAGTCACAATTCCCTCTCTTAGCAGACATGAACTCAAAGATAAGCTAGAAAAAGAAAGTTCCCCAAGTTGCCTATACAGGATGGTGCTGACTCAGGGATTGTGTACCACCCAAGCCTTCACCAGATCACCCATTCCAAGACAGCTGGGCTTTTATGTCTGCATGCAGACGAATAGTGTACTGGGCAGCAGCCTTGCAAATGCCACACAACACACTTGCCATCCCCACTGCTAGCGGTGTATCAGCAGCATGTGTCTGGATGATATTCCTGCACATTTGTTGATGTATTCCTAATGCCACATGCATATCAGTGGACAACTGGTGATGGTGTCTGGCACCCCTGTGTCATTAGCCTATGGCGAGCATCCCATGAGAAAAGCAATATGCACCTCAAAAGCTAAGGTTTCAAGGCACAAGGGAGTGCTCTGATAGGGTTCTGTCATGTGAGATCCTTTCCTCACAGCAGGCAGTATACCCCCTACCAATATAAGTTCATAGACAAGTATTAGGCAAGCTGCCCTTGTGGCCCATTTTAAGCCTAGCCAACTTCCTTTGTGATGCTTGAATTAACCATTTGTTGCTACTCTTCTTACCACCCCCTTGTCAATAACTATATATTACCCCTAGCAAGCATAACTGGGATCATGCTATAGATAATTTGAGGGGACCAATGCAAGGGAAAAAACCTATAGGAGCTGCTTCAGTCCATTAGTAGTACAGGTACAGTCCTGGTGTAAATACTCATAATTTCTAGATATATAAACACCCTATACAGAGCATAGCTCACCATTCAGGAGGGAGTAAGGCAAACACAAAAGTGTTACTGTACTCTCAGATGGTTACACATGACCTTGTACCCTAGCATCATCACCAGATTCCTGAAGAGCTGCTATCAGCCCTATTTCCAGCTTCAGCTATTGCTACCACTTCACCATAACCACTTCTACCTGTGAATGTACCACTGTGAAAACACTGGCATATGCTATAAGGGTGGCCTTGTCACATGCAAGGTAGGAGTGTATGTGCATCAGTATTCTGAATAATCAAGTCCCCTTCTCCCTGGTGCAATCCAGATATGTCATTGAAAAGAAATATCCTTCACATTCAGCTGTTTGGGAAATGCAGTGAATGTGCAGCACCTGTACATCCACTGCTGTTTGGGAAATGCAGTGAATGTGCAGCACCTGTACATTCACTGCTGTTTGGGAAATGCAGTGAATGTGCAGCACCTGTACATTCACTCCTCTGGAACATATTATAAACCTTGTTTCTCTCCACTGGAGATGGAGGTGAAATGGACTAGGCCTGCAACAACATTCACACCTCTGCCTGGTGTCAATGCAATTTCATCTTCTCCTCCTATGGAAGAGGAGAACTTCTCTTCTTCTGTCAGTCTTGTGAATTCTGGAAGGCCATCCCTTGTAGCAGATCTTTCCTGTGGGCTTGAATGTGCCTCCTGATGTTGACAATTGCACAAGGTGTAGTTTGTGCCCACCATCCACATTTACTTATTTATTTATTTAACATTTGTTTACCGGGAAAGTCCAACTGGACACACGTCCTTTTTCAGCAGAGGCCTAGGGAGAAAATCTCCATGAGTAACAGTAAATTTTCATGCACACTACAATAATCAAAAAGTATAAAGTAAACAAAATGTAGTATACCTAAGAACATACAAGTTTGTTACATCTTGACAACAAAACCTAGGCTTTGAACATAGCTAGTACTATTTGTAGGTATGACTTATGTCAAGATACAAGGTTAAGACAGGTTGGTAGGAACAAGGGATTAAACACCGGGGAAGAAGTTGGATATGTTTTGAGTATACTGTGATGTATCTGCGCACTCATGAGGGGTTAGTACAGAAACATAGCCACTTATTTTTTAGATAAGCTTTAAGTGATGGCTTAAAGTGGTTAGTGGATGAGACTGAGAGAATGGAGTTAGGAAGGGAGTTCCATATACGAGATACATAGTTGGAAAATAAAAATTTTCCTGCAGTGTTGTTGGCCTTGGAGATGGTGAGTAAGTTCTTGTTGTTGGAGCGAAGTGGTCTGCTGAAACTGTAAGGAAGGATGAGATTTTGTAGTGCAGGGGTTCTAGCTGGTTGTGTTATAATTTTGTGAGTTAGAGAGAGTTGGTTGTAAAGAATAATGTTGGGAAGCTCAAGCCAGTCTAGTATCCTTAAAGCTGAACAATGATGTATTCTATATGGGCAGTCAGATGCAAACTTAGAAATTTTATTATAACATGCTTCTAGCTTAGATAAGTCAGTTTTCCTTAGATTAGTTAAAATTGGAGAGGCATATAGTAGAGTGGGGAACAGATGGGTTTGTGCTAATGTAATTTTGGCCATTGTGGTCAGGAACCTTTTGTGCCTATATAGACTTCCAAGTGTCTTATGGACTTTTTTTTATAGTTAGGGAGACATGCAAGTCAAATTTTTGGGTATTGTCTATTTCCACACCAAGAAGCTTTGTATGGGTTGCTGGGGAGATCACAGTATTGCCTTTGGCTATTATATTAAATGTTGGGCATGAGATAGATGTATTGTTAGGTTGGAAGAGTAATAATTTAGTTTTGTTTGGGTTCAGGATTAGATGGGCATTGGCTAACCATGTTTCAACAGAAGTGAAAGATTCCTGTGTTTGACAATGAAAAGTTGATGGAGAAGTGGCAGCACAAATAGGTGTTGAATCAACTGTATACTGTACTATAGAACCATGTAGAGTAGCTATGTGTAGATTATTAGTAAGAGGGAGAAAAAGAGAGGGCCCAAGACAGATCCTTGGGGAACATGAATGAATAAAGGAAGGTGTGGAGATTGACGGCCAGATAAAGAGTTATGAAACCATGCTGTGGCAGATGGTGAGAAAGACAGTTCACACATTGACATTGTTCATCACAGACTGTCAAGCCTGATCACTCCGTGGCTGTTGAGATATTTCATTTTTAACATTGCTTAATGTCTCCTGTCTCTTGATATGGCATGGTGCCTCCTGTTTAGACAAATTACATGAACACATAACTGATAAAGTACAGTTAACTCTGAATGTGCCTGTTCCACGGAGGACATATAACACAGGCCCTACAATGCCACTATGGTTGTGTACAGGGGAAAAATCCCTGACTACAGCCCAGTTGACCTAGGTCTTTTAGCGGCTCGAGTGACTGATGAGGTGGCATGGAGGATGGATGTGCCATTATCTAGGGGGCACAAAGCAAGTGGAGCTTCCTGGAAGAGGCTGGGAATCCAGTTATGTGCTACAGCCAAGGTGCAGAGCAGCATACTGACATCAGCTTCTTGTGGAAGAGGGGAGTGGACTGGTGCAATCTGCCCACTTCTTGACTCCATGGAGGTTGTTAATACACACAGCAGGGAAGCAACCAAAGGGTAGGTCAAAAACAGAACCCCATCTGGATGTTTAATACTATGAGCCTCCACAATGCCTTTATTCTCTTCACTGGCCCTGGCATAAAATCAGTATTAGTTTGGGATACACTGGGGTGGCAGGCAGACCCAATGAAAGATGCAAGGTACTGGGGTCAACTGTCCAGATTAGGTATGGGGAGAAACAGCACAAAAAAAATGCATGCTTTAAAAGGGAGGCCTCTGTACTACACAAACAATATCTTGTACATACAAATCTTCTGCTGAAATGACATGGCAGAGCTCCCTCAAACTCTGAAACACATAGCACATTTTCTGCATGGGTTAGTACATGAAACATCAGGCAAGCAGGGTAGACATTCAACACCAGTCTGTTTATATATACAACTGCACCTGGGACAGGAGCTGCCTATAACCCTGTAAGGACATGTGCCTACTTTTACCCTGTAATACAGTCTGTTGACATTATAGGATAAGACTGCCTCCTAAAAAAAATATAATCATTCTACAGTTAGGCATTCAAGAAAATCATAACATGCCAAAGCCTTTCTAATGTCATATATTACAATGTGTTTGAATGTAACACTTTGCTGGGAAATATTCTGATGAAGTCTGTTTACAGACGAAGCACTTAACAATACAATTAATCCAGCTACAAACTGTTTTCAGTTGTTTGTGTACTTATGCATGTAGCTTTGAGGGAACAGTGAGCCCACAACTCACCTTGCCACTAATCCCACACATGCATTTTTCTCATTTGTTTTAATCTTAAAGCATCACTGTATTACCCAAGTGGTGTAATTCTACATTTCACTTCTTGTGCTGTCACAGTTCAACAACTGGCAGCTATTTCCAAATTTTTCTCCACAGGCAGAAAGCAGACTGTTTTCTCCAGCTCTTCTGAATGTTCTACTTATGCACAGCAACTACTAGAGCATCCACCAAGCACATGCAGACACACAAACCTTACAATCCTTTCAACACTGAACAGGTTCAGACTGGTTGCAGTAGAAAAAACAGTTGTTCAGTTACAGTTAAATTATCTGCTGAAGACCAATTTACCACTTTCTGAAATTTTAAGCAGTGTAACCAAAAGACTGAAGAAAAGAGACAGACATTTCCTTTGATTAATACTATTTTAATGATCAGGACATACATGACATTAAAATGTACAATGAAAAAAATCTCTGTGCAACTTACATTTGCACTTAAAAAATTCAGTGATCTTACAAGAAAATGAAGACAGTTTACAAACTTACAGTAGCCTTCAATGGCAATGACTTTTACTTTCTGTACTGACCTCTCATATTTATCCTTTCCAGGCAATGAATAAATTGAAATATTGTGCTTTTTGCCTGAAACAGATTGTAGAGGATTAAAGGCTTCCAAAATGTTCAAGACAGGGCATCCCTGACAAATAGCCACATTTTCACATTTTACATCATCAACTTCTAGAAGCTTGATGTTCTTTTGGTCTTCTATGGCTACAGTTTAGTCTAAATTAGAGCTCCCCCCACTATTACTACTACTGTTTTTGAGTAGATTTAGTCTCTTTCTGACACCAAACCCAAGAATTAACTACAATGGGTTAACTGGAGTTGTTCAGGAAATGCAGCTATAATCTTCAAATCTACAGAAGACAGAATGTGCATCCTTAGAATATGGAGTTCTATGGGGCTACTACAGTTCCCTAAAACGATATCAAACAAAACTGGATTCGCTGAATTAAAAAAAAAATTCAGAATTGAAGGAAAACACCTGCCATCTTCCTCTCCTTAAGATAACCCTGGGTAGCATCTCCATAAATGCAACTTACTTCAAGACTGGCTCACTTAAAGGTAGATCACCACTGCCTACAGGAATTCTTCAGTCAGAAATATTTTTTGAAAAAGACTCGGCAATCTTCATATCCTGAGAAAGATTTGCATCCTATCAGCATTTAATTTCTCTGCCTTGAAACCTCTGACTGCTGATTCATGTTTTATGAAAATCTGGCATCTGAATAAAATAAATAATCTTCTCTCACCATAGAAACCAGCCACAAATCCACACTACAATCCTAGTACTGCACATATTCAATGCAGGTGACTTGATAAGCATTCATAAATAACAGTTCCTTAAAACAGGTGCATCATAGCCACATTAGTAAAACAAGCTCTTAGTGAATTGCCACATTAAAAAAAAAAACACACAGCACTACCGCATACAGTCAAACTCAAGAAGTGCTTACTAAAAAGCCTTCTATTACAGAATGATGAGAAAACTATATTTGCAGATTTATACAAGTCATTACTTTTACAGTTTGCATGCATTAGTTATTTTTTCTTACTGTTTGACCATTGCATTAAATTAGTTCACATTTATTATTTTAATGTGAGCATATAACATCTGTTTTGTCTATAGCCTGAGATTTTATTAATTAAGCATTCCTCACAAATGTCACCTTCCGCCACTAAAATGCTGTTTTGCTTGCTTTGTATCTGCTACTTTTCTTTTAAGTTGGATCAGTGGCACCAAAATCTTAGCTCCTACAATACTCTGAAAAATCAAAATGTATTCTTTGCAGTTCCTTGTCAGTTTAACTTTTTTGACGATCCTAGACATCCCCTCAAACACTACTCTGATGAATCCTGACAGTCTCCCTCACCTAGTAGGCTCATACCACTTCATGGAATGAATTAAACCTTACTCAGACGAGATGGTTTCTCATCTTGAATGGCCACTGTTTTAGTGGGGAGGGAGTAAAGTTCATTGTACACTTTGGGAGCCTCTCCTGAAGTTTATATTTTCTTTGATACAATTTCAACACAGAATGAAATATCTCCATCCCATACTCCTGTGAGTTTGACAAAACAGAGAAGGATGTAAAGGAACATGGTGAGTATACTTATACAAAAATATTCTTCATCAAATGGAACAGCAACATTTTGCCTGCTTTACTTGTTTATTGTTTCTTTCAGTTCATGCAACCTTGGATTTGAGGAATCTTATTTTTTTTCTCATTGTCAAATGTGGTTCTATCTTGTAATTAAGGAATTAAGTATGGGTGCCGTTCCCCACATTGAGGAACCATCTCAAACATTCTCAGCATTTTTGGGGGGTGCTTAGATGAACTCATTTTCAGAATTTTACATCATATTAGGGTCATTCATCATGGATTAAACTACTACTTGGGACCTCAACCAGGAGCTGCAGGTAAACTAAGCAAAGTACATCTCCCCCAAAAAGGTGAGCTGCTTATCTGACACTTAGTGATTTCTTTCTCAGATGGCTTGCTGTGTGTGTCCATTCAAAAATCCGAGTTTCCAGCACATTCATTCTTTATACTCTTTATCCCAAATATTTCTCTACTGAACTACCAATGCTGTGAAACAGTCTACTCTTGGGAACTCCTTTTGATACAAGTGAGTTATTTCCATTCATTATTAGTTAATTCTTGGGACATGCCTCTCAGTGATCTGATGCCTACCATTACCCAACATGCAATGTTTAATATTCTTATACGGTTTGTCCTAGCTGTATAACCAGTGTTCATTCTCAGTGTTGTGAAAATGTCTGCCATTGCCAGGGAACTCTTGCTCACTATCCAAAGTACAACATACAGCATAACACTACGTTCATTTCTGGCACCAAAACTCTACCCAGGGCTTCCTGGAAGCATTTTAATGGATCATCTCAGAAACGGTTGCCCTGGGCATTTACTTTATGAATCAGCACATCCTGTATAATCTTTTGATAGAAACAAAAATACTAAATGTAAACATACTGTGAATAAATCAGTAAAGATGCCCACACACACACAAAAAAAAGGTTTACATACTGGTCAGGAGTTGCAAATTATCTGAGCTAGGGGATATAACACTTGCAATATGCTGTACTTTCTTTGATATTGATAGCATGTAAACAAAAATTCAGCAGTTCTGTCACTGATCAACAGCACATCTTTGAAAGTAAAAGTAGCAGCAGACAGTAGGCTTTACCTACTTAACTCCTAGGAAAACACTTTCCAATAGCTCCCCTTTTCAGCATGCATGATGACTTGCGGGCAGTTCAGCATTTGCCTGCATTTCGGAAATAAGCAGTTCAGTAATCTAACAGCAAAAAAGTGATAAGAGCAGCATCGTTAGTTCACCTCTCCAAACTTCTGCTCTCATCAAAATGGTACTCACTTAACACATTCCAAGGCTACATTCACTTTGAGGAAAGCGGTTTTCTGAAACATCTATGCAGTGTTTAATAATACAGAATTAGAATGTTGATGAAAACAAATGCAGAAAAACAGAATGACTTAAAAAAAGTAAATGTAACATTTTTTATTCTAATCTGTGGTTTAAAAAAAAAAAAAACACAAGTTGCAGAGTTAGGAACTTTATTTCAGTTCCTGTGGTGTGAAATGCAAACTCAAAGAGGAATGCAGCTGACATATAATAAAAAAACTGCAAGCCATGGCAGCAATGCATTTCTGCTCAGACTCATCACTGCTTCTATACATGCTTCATCAGGAGCCATTTAAAACGACAAATGCCCTCCCTCTTTGTAATGTCCTCAATAAAAAAAAGAGAAATGCTTTCAGCCATGGCAGGATTTATGATTTCAAAATTAATTAGTTCATGGTATGCACTTGTCTTATGTATTGCTTTAATCTTTTATAAACCGCATTAAGCGCAATTTGGCATAATTATCTATGATAGCATGGGAGCTAGGCTGCTAGCCAAATATTCTGTAATCTTGAACACCAGGAATAAAGCCTAGTCGGTTATATGAATTAAACTTACTCAGTCTCCATTACCCTAACCTTTAAGTTACAGAATTGCAGACTCTGGAGATGAGGAAAATACAGTCTTCTGATTTCTCTGTATAAAAATACCCCTTGAAATGTAAATCTAGCATTAAGGAGGAACGTATGACAAACAAGTGGACATGGTAACTTCAACAAGTCCTGGATTTGCAGAAGTCCGATTTAGGGAAACAAAGAAAAAAAAGCAAATGGAAAGCCCTGGGTGACAGAGTAGGAAGTCCACATTCCTCCATGTAGGGTTTTTTGTTCATCACCTCTTAATAAATATAGCCTTTGTCAGATTACCAATTTTCACTGAAATAGTTATTTATAGGATTCGCACTCACTAAACTGCAGTTAACCTTTACATAATATTTACTGCTCACTATTGTTACCTGAATTAATTTAAGAGGGGACAAAGGAGCAACATTAAGTACTTGACCTAGGCTGCAGTTCTATACTGTCATCACATGGTAGGTGTACAAATGACTGCCTGGTATCAGACACATGGTAACGTTTCACACAGCTTCATATTTGTATAGTCTTACACATCATCAGGCGCTTCAGAACGAATACAGCAAGATCATCCATTTACAATAGGCTATATTTCCATTCTCTCTGTTAAGATGGCACCCCATCCAAGAACAGGTCCCCTGCCTTACGTAGGGAGGGCACGAACAGGACACTCGTCCACAGTGAGTGTGAACTGGTCTAAAACATTAGCTGGTGTAGGACTGCATTTCCATAGTATTGCCATGTGACAGTCTGTGCTGCAGTTAGTGCAGTCATATGAAAAACTGTAGGACACCAGACATATGATAACATTTTACCAAGTTTTACATCAGCATCTTTGTACATTGTCATGCAACGCAGGAAAGAAAAAAGGAAGCTAGACAAAATATTTAATCTACATACCCACAAAGGGTCATCTTTCTGCACCAAATCATACTTAAATAAAACAGACCCATGTTGAGGGGAACCTACTGACATGCAGAATACTTTGGATGAAATGACGCACATACTGTGAAAGGTGAATATAGAAACACTGGAGATGGAGAGCTCTACAAGGAAACAGCAGAAGTAAAAACAAGAGTTCTGATGTAATGACTAAATTTGTCTGTATCCTCTAAACTGACTTGCAATTAAGTAAATACTGCTGCGCTAAAGTAACAGTAAATCACTGGCTCATGGTATTTTTAGCAATTGTGGAGATCTATTGTTAAGGTCTTCTTTCCAGTTCAACATGTCACAAACAGTGGAATGCAAAAGCAGCTCCGATTGTGAAATATGCAGCTTCTTAAAGGGATCACAGAATGACCGATTCTTTTTGAAAACAAATGAAAGTAGGGAAGATGCATTTCTCAGTCAAAACCTAATGGATCAAAAATAAAATGGGGACATACTTTTTTGCCTTCACATTTTAAAAAGCAAGCAGCACAAGCAAAGAAAGGAGAGCAAAATAATTTAGTAAAGCTTAGTAATTTAACTGCACATGTAAATGTCTCCACATTGCTGACCCATACTTCAGATACACTGTTTACATGACAAGTCAACCATTATTCAATGTATAACCTACTTTCCTTGCTTCAATTAACACTTTTCAACTTTCCGGATACAAACACCATTTCCTTCCTAGTTATCCTCCTACGTATCTACTCCACTTTTTTATATGCCGAAATTTTTTCTAGTGGGAGTGGGGAAAGCACATCAAATTAATGAAACTGTATCTTACTGGACGTAATTCAAACCAAATGAATGTACCCACTCCACAGCACAAACATTTCCAATAACACATACCAATTTATGCCACCTATTTGCTCCTACAAAGAGGAAAAAGGTCTTGATTTTGAAAATATACATGGAATGCCATGACATGAAGTATTAGGTATCTGATCTCTGTCAGTGACAGCAATAACTAATCTAATAAACAGCTATCACTCTAAGACATGACCAGTTTGGAAGAACAAGATGCCCTTTGGAAAATAGCCAAGGTAACAATTACATAATTTGTAGAAAGTTATTTAAATAATTTGCAACCTATAAAAGAAAAAAAAAAAGACAGTTATTATTGCTGACTCTCATAAAAAGCTTGACAAGAATAACGCTGAATGTATCATTATGCTGAGAAAACAACCATTCTGTCTAGCAAAAACAAAAACCCTCCTAGTTTGCATTCATATGGTAAGATACTAGGGTAGGCAAGTTGCCGGCAGCCTTTTGCTCCATGACCAATGGTGAACCTCAGTCACAATGATATCGGGAAAGTATGCACTCTTCTGACTTCAGTCCATCGCTCATGTATAAGCACCCCAAAAAGCAATCCAGACAGAATGCACTAGCTCCAGGCATGGGAAGAAAAAGTCTGCTGCTTCCCTGAGCAGAGGTACTCCCAAAATGTCACAAGTAATGCAAATGAGTACTGAGTGAATGGACCATTCTTGTCTGGACAGCTGTGCATGTATAGTGCTAAAATATACCGTTCAACCACAGTGCTAACATAGGCTGTTTTGTGATAAGAATCCTACCCATTGATGCATGTGTGCCCTGCAGGATGTTAATACAATCAAAGTCTGAAGAAGGCAAACAACTGTGTTACATACAGTTTATACAGAAGACACAAAATGGAAGGTTTGAGCCCTAATCTAAGTCATCCCCAGTATTCCTTCCTATTCCCAATACTGAAAAAAAATCATGCAGTGTTTGGCACAAAGAAATGGCAGTGATAAAGGTAGTACTTTTCTTTTACACAAGTAAAGCTCATAAGCTATGCAAAAGTACAAAAAGTCAAAAATTAAAGATAAAAACATACACATGTATTACAATCATAGCCAACGTCAAAGTTACTGGAATATATTTTTGTTCTTTTTTTTTTTTTTTTTCCAAAGCAATCCCTACAAAAGCGAGGAAGTAACAAAGTGACTATCATTGGCATGTCAATACGGAAGAAGTCGTATAACTCCTGGCTGAGTTAATAGAGTGGTTCTAGCCTGACATCATGCCTTGGACGTGATCATCACTTTGAAGCTCTGAGACGGTTGGTATGGCAACCCATGCACAGTACGTGACCATTAAGTGGGTAACATCCTTTGTCATCTGCCTCTATAGAGAGTAGCTTCCCACAATCCTAAAATGAAAATAAAAACAATCAAATTTAAAATGGGTTTATTTATGGGTTACTTAAGACCAAATAATGTAAAGGCATCTACAGAAACTCACATGCCATCCCATCCAACCTACTGCACACAAGAAATGTAATCCCAAATACAAATAAAAATATATTCACTCACATAGAAACACTTCAGTTCTCAAAGTCTGCAGTAATCCTTGGCTAATAATTGCGTGTAAACCCTCCATAGTCTATAAAATGTATCCATCCATGTTAAAAAAAAAAGCTTTAGTCTCAAAGACTACACTAATATTTGAATGATGTTTGCCAGTAAACATAAGTAACAGTCTAACCTCAACTGACATTTTTATATTTTAACATTTGACAGACCTGTGAGTTTTCAGAGCATTTCTGTACAAAACTTACTTATCAGTGTAGGGCAGTAGGCATATTTGTACCTTTCTGATGTATTTTTCTGTGCAGTTCCAAAATGAAATCTTCGAGTATCGAATATATATATATTTTTGTAAGCTGCACACTCACAGAGAAGTAAAAATAAGTAACACAACAGCACCAAATTATCCAGCAGATTTTATAAACAACGAAATGAACAGTAACATCATAACACATTTGCAGTTTTTACTGGTAAGAAACAATACTTGAGTAGGTTTTGTAGTTATCGGTTTTCTTCTGCAATGCATAATGCAGTTGACCACTGGGCTGCCACCACTGCCTGTCCCAGTCCAGCAAGTCTGCACTTTTCTTAGCAACTCTGGACGTACTCCAGTCCATGCTTGGGGCTGAAGAGGTTGATGCATCTCATCATATTGCTGCTAGGGGGGGGGGGTTTCCCCCTTAAACCCCAACATCCAATTACCCCTCCCTCAAACATAAGCAGTATCCAGTGAGCGAGCCTACAATGGGGATGTTTGGCATTTTGTCTAGCTTCCCTTGTGACTTAACCAATGTTACCCACCCATTCCCAATCCTCTTATACATTCCCAGCTTCTACTAGAGATCTAATGTTAGGAATGTCCGTGTGGGCCCTTCCTTCTGCAGGACAGGCATGCCCATCCGGCGATGATTTACAACAGTACCCCCCCCTGTTGTTTTGAGCAGGAATGTGTGTGGCCAGAGTGATTGACATGCTTAGCGGCTGTGATGTACTATGCAAATGATGCATGATAGACATACCATGCAGATTTGCCAGTGATATCAGGAATATTCATTGTGTAATCATAGTTTACCCTTTTGCTTAAAGTAGTGCCATCTCAGACCTGGTATGTTTAAGTAGCGGGGGGTTCAGGGGGGGCTTCCCCCTGAAAAAAGCGAGGAGAAAAAAGTAATATTTGCTTTCCACATGTTAACTGGTTTGACAAGTTAACTGGTAAGATATTGCCCCATGCCTTAAGCGGGGTTTGAGTGGAGCTTATTACTGTGCATCGGAGGGTACTGTTGTAAAACATCGGCGCCCATCCTTTCCTTGCCATGCATCAGACACGTGATCCAGTAATCAAATCCAGGTCTCCTGAGCCGTAGTCACGGCTTTATCTTGTTTTGTTAGATTATTCATGCTGACATCTATAAAGCTATATGCTGTGCACAAATGGAAGTTGGTCCATACTATTCCTTAGTTACTAGCCACCAAAGGCACTACTTTTAGCATATATGACAAATATACAAAAGAGGAAAGGTCCTTCAAAAAAACTCCACAACATACAAAGAACACAGATAAGTCCAGACCTACCTCAGGTTGTGAATGCAAGGCAAGTGACAACTGATGACTGAGCTGGCACATATTCAGAACCCAACACAAGTAAATGATTTTCAAGCAGCTGTAAATAAGAGAGGCTGGACTCTATTAAAGAAAGCATGAACCACAACTAAACAGAGAGTGATTAGAATGAAAAGGGAGCAAGTTGGGCAGTAACACTGCAGTTCCGTGTGCGAACTCCTAATATTATTATATAAAGAATATGGCATGTCCAGTTGTAGTGTTTGTGAAGGTCTAGGTCAAGTACACATCAGGTGTCAGCAGAACAAACATTTGTTACTGAATTTCATGGAGACAGGGCACAGAAATGATTATTCATCATGTAGGCTTTTTGAGTTCTCTCTGGAATCTGCCCAGTGGATCCTGTACCTGTGCCCCTTTGCCCCGTCAGCGCATTCATTTCAACAAGGGTAAGAGCCAGACATCACAGATCTTGGCAAGAATCTTCTGGGATATTCATTCATATTCATTGGCTTAATCAGATGTTTGCATTCCTGGAGATGAGAATCAGTTAATTGAGAAAAGGCCAGTTTCCTGGCCCTGTGAAGATTCAGGCCCCTACCCTCCTAACCGCTCCCTGTAGGTGGCCATGGAAAATATAGCAAAACAGAGTAGATTTCTGAAGAAAATTATGAAAATAGTTGGTACAGAAGATGTGAATTCAGTAAAAGAAACTCCGAGAATTTACATATTCCCCATAGTACAATAATTGAGATAGACCATACAAATTAAATTTTAAAGAAACACGAGCATGTAATAAAAGAAACATGAGCATTTAACGGACAGCTTCAACACGCATCCAATAACTTTTTCAGATCATGCACCAATAACAAAGACAAAAATGCAATGTAATAGAATAAAAATGAGAGCCTAGCCTTTCTCCACATGCTTGTTAAAAAGACAGGAATTATGGGCAGTGGAATTATTTGATAATTATTAAGGTAGATAGAAATTTCTTCAGAAATCATAGTGAGTGGGATAAAATGAAAGTGGAGTTAAAATAGGGTAGAAATTAAATTAAAAGAGATATGGTTAAGAAGTAACAAGAATTATTTAGAGGGGCTGACAAAGTTTAAAGTATTGCAGAATAAGAGGAATTGCAGAGTGCTAAAGAGAAAATAAGGGAGTACCTGGATAATATGAAAGAGTGTAGAAGCAACTGTGTACTCCAGAGCACAAAAACTTTTGACACAATGACTCAGGCAACAGAAAGTAGAAGAGGTTGTTGCCAAACATAGAATAAGAAAAATAATCAGAGATCCTGTAGAGGTATTAAAGATATTTTGGACATTTTATGTGAATTTATATAAAGCAGAGAAATGTGGAAATCAAAAAGAGTACTAAAATAAATTATGGAAGACTTAATTGTTGAGCTTCATCTACCTCTAATCTTCACTTACGTAACAGTTAAGATAGGAGGAAATGGCATAAAAATGGTGACGTATAATCTACCTGCAGAAAAGTCTCCAGGAATAGATTTTATTCTATTGGAAGTTTGAAATGCAAGCAGACACACAATTGAAAGATCTGAAAGGTTTTGCTTAACAGTATTTTAAAAGGAGGGGAAGCACCAACATCCTGGAAGAAAGATGTATAATACCTAAAGACAGTAAAGACTGATGATATCCAGCTTCGTATACGCCCCATTTCAATTTTAAATCATGACTATAACGTTTTTAAGTCTACAATAGCCAAAACAATGGCAAAGGTGTTGCCAAAATCGACAGATATGGTTCAATATAGTTTTGTGCAGGTGAGGCAAACATTTGACAACATTAATAGAAAAAATGATGATAAAGAGGGAAGCAGAATGTAAGAAAATACTGCTGCTGCTGTTGGTGGGTCTTAATGGAGAAATGCATTTGACAGAGTAAGCTAGGATTTTAGGAGTAGGCAATGGAAACATTTGCATTCCCTTAAAATAAGGCTAATTAGAAGGCTATACGAGGGATCAGAGGCAAAAATTAAAGGGGGACGGTTCCTCTCTGACAAGTTGCGTCTGCACCCAGGAACTAGGCTGGGGTGTCCTCTTTCCCCTTGATTTCCATTATATTTAAGGAGTCACTGGAAAAGAAAATAAGGGACTCAAAAATACAAGGATATAATTGGTATGGTACTGGCTTTATTTACAGACAATGCCAAACAGAAAATGAGTGTTGTGGAACATTTCAATTCTTCATGATACAAATTAAATTAAAGCAAAAAAGGCTATAGCTGTAAACTATGCATCCACACAAATTAACTCAGCAACACCCCCCCACACACAATATATATATATATATATATATATATATATATATATATATATATATATATATACATACATACACACACACATATACACACATACACACACACACACACACACACACACACACATATATATATATATACATATATAATATATATATATATATTATATATATATATATATATATATATATATATATATATATATATGGGTATGATAAAATGAAGAACTTAGGAGTATGGACTAAAAAGGATTCTGTTATGGCAGCTAAGGAAATGTGGGAAGAGATTAAACAAATAATACAAAAACTGAGAAAATGGAAGCTCTTGTTTATGGATATGGTTAGCAAGATGTAAGTGGTGAAAATATTTTTGTCCCTTTAGTTTTACATAGAGGTCAGGCATTAGAGAAGTTGTTCACAGTAATAAAGAGATGAAGGATTTTTTTTTTTTTGAGGCGGGAAGAGGGCAAGGATAAACAGGTGGTTTAGGTTTACCTGACCTCAAAGGGATATTTTAGATCTTCACAGTTAAGGCTGATATACATAACAAAGGCAGAATGCTATAATTCAAAGTGGAAAGGGATTATGATGAAGTGGGGGTGGGGGTGTGGTTTAACAAAAAAGGGAGAGAGGGATTTTGAATGCAGATTCTTAAGGAAAATAAGAACAGCCATAAAGAATATTGGAGAAAGGACATTTTGCCAATCGGAATGACTGCAATTAGGGGTACAGAGAATAAAAAAGAAAATGCTGAAATTTACTGGAGAAAACTGGCAAAGGAGCCAAAGTAATGGAACAAATAATTAGACAGGGAAAGGTAAGAGAATGGGAATAGGCCAAGAGGAAATTTGGACTGCAGGCTATAGATTTCCTTCCCTGTCAGTGATTGATATCAGAAAATAGGCAAACAGAAAGGGATATGGGAATCCTAAATGAAAGACTAGCTCTGGTATAAGTTGAATCTAGAATACAAGCTGCTGTTAAAAAGGGGATATTTAGTATGGCATATAAAACATTGCACAATAACTATATGAATCAATTAGAGGAAGTTAGAACATTTTGGGAAGACCGACTGGATAAGCAACTGACAAGGAAACAAATGGGAGGACATATGTACGATTCCAAAATATGTAACAAAGTCTAGAAGATTTACGACTTTTGCTTGGAAGTGTTTGCATAGGTACTTTCATACCCCAAGTAAACCTCAAAGAATTTTTCCTCAGGTAGATGGCAAATGGAGGAGTGATGGGGAAGAAACTGGTAACTGGGAATATATGTTTTGGAAGTGTAATGAGTTGGCTGGTTGAGTTAAAATATCCCAACAGAGTACTCTGTCAGACATATTGATTAAGTGGATGTAACTAAGGAAATTATTTTTGTGTGCTGGGATACAGTATCTGAATTGGCTAGACATAGTAAGCCTTGTCAAGTTTAACTCTAGTGGCTGCCAAAAAAAAAAAAAACATTTAGTAGGAAATAGAAATTAAAGTCTAAGCCAACTGCATTTAAAGTATTGAATATTGAGACAGAGGTAGAAGAACTGGAAGTGGGATCTTTAGAAAAGGTATGAGCAAATGGAAATTGTGGGAACCATACCTCTCAACTGTCCTGCTTTTGCCTTATATTTATCTGTTACTCAAAATTTTGGTTTTCTGGTAAATCACTGGCTAATTATAGAGGATTGAATTCAGAAAATAATGACAGATATTTGACCTTCAGACAACATACCCATCAGAAAAGTTATGCTAATGCAACACTCTTTATAAGTCTCTAAGATCAATATTTAAAAATTGTCCCATTTTTAGGCCTTTGTCCCTCGTTTTTAAGGCTTCATCCAGATTTCTTGCTCCAAGAGGTTGAGAGGTATGGTGGGAACAATACATATGCAGAATGATTTTCTGTAGGAGTGAGGTTTAAGAGAAGGCAGGAATTGACCAATTTAGGTAATGTTGGATTGATGATAATTATACGAAACAATATATGTAACGTATAATGTTTGTAACTGGGAACAAGTTAATATGGTTTGTTTTCTTTTATATAAATGTATGTTTGTCTAGGTCTTCAGTGATAACTCAATAAAGGTGTTAAAAAGAAATTATAAAGTGACCTAGACTGTCAGCACATTGAGACAGCAGAGCTACTGAGGTCACTGGTGGTAAACGCTGCCTACATTATGGCATCTGTGTGATTTACAATGATTGCCATCCAGTCCATCTCTAATGGTTCTGTGGTCCATGAATGTTGGACGTTCCGGTCACTAGGTGGACATTACTGGGGTGTCTTATGTCAGAGATCTTGATCAGTGATGTTTGTTGTTGTCTCCTCCACTGAATTCTTCTTTGCAGTTCTTCAACAAGGTCCTATATTTCCATCCATCCCTCACACAAGACAGATCCAGCTTCAGCACAGCTAGCTACTGCAGTGGATTCCACTGATGGTCATGTAGTGGCACCCCAACCTTGGTCACTAAAGGATGTGACCCCTGATGCGCCTCAACTACCCAAATATGAGGCTACCAACTTCACCTCTTGTAATTATATCCCAGATTGTAGTGTTGCAATCAACTGTCACCGTGTGGCCTGTCCATCTTCTACCCTGTGTAGCTATGTCATGTCTGATGCAAAGTGTGTTTACACTATGCATTGTCCTGCACAGCCTGAATAAAGTAGCACATTCTTCATATTCTTCTTTGCTGTCTGTATCACAATCTTAAGTGTTGACCAGATGCCACTGTAATAAGTTGTTCTGGTGCTCAGTGCAGCTCCTAGAGCTGTGGAGCAAAAAGATTTTCCAACTTCATTTTCCTCATCAAAAAAAGGTTCTTTCAGTAGTCATAGTAAACTATTTGCTACAAATGTAGTAAGTGGCTTGCTACAGCATTTCAGCTCTGACTGCATATGTGATGCTGGCATATGAATGCAGGTATTGTACTACCTACTGATGAGCTGATTAGCCCCCCCCCCAGCACCTTGCACCCAGGGAGGCTGACACCCTCACTCCACCCTAGTTATACTAGTAACAATAACCCGGTATTTAGTATCTTTACTACCCATAGTTTCTGTAAAACAGTTGAGTCTGTTACAAGATCATCAAACTTGTCTTTGCAGTCTGAGGATACTTGAACGCAGGACTCTAGCTTGACTCCATGACATACAGTGGGTATAAAACGTGTACATACCCCTGTTAAAAAGCCAGGTTTTTGTGATATAAAAAAATAAGACCACACTAAATCATTTCAAACCTTTTTCCACCTTTAATGTGACCTATAACCTGTACAATACAATTGAAAAACAAACAAATCTGTTAGGGAAATAAATATAAAAATAAAAAAATACAATAAGCTGGTTGCATAAGTGTGCAAACCCTTAAACTAATACTTCACCGAAGCACCTTTTTTCCCTCAAAATTTTTTTATTTTTCAAATACAGTTGAATAAATTCCATATTATTTGTATATAACATCTAAATAACTATGTACACTATTTACATCAGCCTGACACTATAACAGAGCTCAATATATACGATAACGTTATAAGTATAACAATCCAGTTATCAGAGTGTATCTGTTCAGTTATTGTAAAGTGTCAATAAGACTTTTTTCCATGGATTGTTAATAAATGGCTTAGGATGAATCCTTAATTCGTTAATTTTAACTTCCAATAATGCTGTGGTCTTCAGTAGGTTGTAGAAGTCTTCCAAAGTCGGTATTGTGTTTGTATTCCATCTTCTGGTTAGAAAACTTCCTTGAGATTGCAAGTATTGTCCATAAAATCTAAATGTTTGACTCATTCAAATGAGGACCTCCGTACACATTTAGTAATACTAGAGCTTTAGATAAGTTAAACCATTCATTAAATAAAGCTTGTAAAAAGCTTTTAATACCATTCCAAAATGGCTTAATTTTAACACAGTCGAAAAAAATGCTATTCCAATCTGCATTGTGTATTTGCTCACACCTCCAACATATTCCCTTTGTGGAAGAATTAATTTTAGTAATTCTACCTGGAGTTAAGAATGCTCTGTGCAAGCATTTCCAATTAAAAACTTTCCAGTATTGTGTAAAGGATGTATGTTTTATTGATAATAAAATATTTGATTTAATTTCTTCAGTTAGCTGTAACGAGTGTCCTTTTGTTATATAATTCCAATATGAGGATTTGGGTGTTGTTTTGTAATTTATCAATATCTTGTAAAATTTCGAAATACTATTTCCCATGTCATAATCATTATATATGATTTCATATAGGTATTTTGTAAGTTTAGGCATTTCTTTAAATGAAGAATTACTAATTATTCTGCATAAATCTTGTGAATATGTCAGAATGCTTTGCATAGTTAGTCAATCTTGTTGTAGAAATTTGTATGCTGTTTCTATTGTTTGCATATCCAGAACTTTTAGTTCTTTGATACACTGAAACCAACAAACAAATCCTTTCTGTTCCCAGGAATTAATTATTTCTCTGTATATTTTATGTGCATAGCTCTTTGAAAAGTACAGTTGTGCACACTTACCATAAATGTAGATGTTCGAGTGTATTCACTATTGCAGTCATTACATTTGGGTAATCTGCTGGCAGGTTACCCTCAGTCGGCCTGATTAACAAAGTCTTGGGTCCTGCCTCGGTTGCTGTCCCTGTCAAGATTTTAATTGTATTGATGATATTATTGTAGTTTTTTGAGACTAATTCATTATTATCCTTGCATAACTCAATTCCTAGATATTTTAAGGTAGATTGTTTCCCTAGAATGTGATTCCCCTTCATCTGCAAACCTTTATTTAAAAATAAAAAATTTGATTTTGATTTATTGAAATGGAGTCTTGAAGTCCTGTAAAATGTGTCAGTTAAAATATCTAATTCTTCTAAAGTCTCTTTTGTATTGGATAATGTTAATAATATGTCTTCAGCAAAGAGCATTACTTCAGAAATGTATTGGTCATAAACATCTACTCCTTTGATTTTTGTATTGTTATTAAATTTGCCAATATTTCAATAGCCAAAGCAAACAGAAATGGTGACATGGGACATCATTGTTTAGTACCCTTTGTTATATGTATAGATTCAGAGGTGAAAGGACCTAGCTTAACATACGCTAAATTATTTGTATATTTATTCTTTAGTAGATGAACAAAGGAAAGAGGAAATTCAAATAACACCAGAATTTTGAATAAATAGTCCCAATTTAGGGAATCAAAGGCTTTCTCTATATCTAAGCCAATTATAAGTGTTTCTTTATTTTCTTTAGTAACAATCTACAAGAGAAATTATCTTTTTAATATTGTCATGGATGTGTCTATGATATAAAAATCCAGTTTGATCATTATTTATTGTTTTGGATAGTGGTATTTTCATTCAGCTAGTTGATATTGTCATAAAAATCTTATAGTCATTATTTAATAATGATATAGGTCTATATGAGGTAGAGAGGTTTGGGGATTTGTTTTCCTTTAGGATTGGTGTGATTAAAGAATATCTCCAAGAGGGTGGTATTAAAGCTTGTGACTGAATTTTTAATAGAGATTTATGGAAGAGGGATAGATCTCTGAAGGAAAAAGTTTACATATTTCCATAATTATGCCATCTATACCTGGAGCTTTATTATTTGTACCCTTTTTTATTGTATCTGTAATTTCTTTGTAGGATATGGGTGTGTGCAGATCTAGTTTTAATTTTTCTGCTATTTTTTTATTAGAACATTTTTCATCTAGATTTAATTGATTGATATGTATATTTTCTTTATGGAAATGTTCCATATAGTGATTTCTATAGGCATCAAGAATGTCACCCATATCAGAGACATTTTTCCCTTTCTTTTCATGGAATATACTGTTAATGTTATTAGCTTTTGATTGTATTTTGATTCTTGTGGATAAATTACGTAGATATTTGGGAGAAGTGGCCAAGCTATTAATTTTTAGTTTTTCTAAAGCTAAACTAGTTTTATGTGTTAGAATTTCATTGTATTTATTGTTTAATACTTCTTTCTTTTTCATCTCTAAATGATTTTGATTTTTTTCAGCTTTTACTGACAAAAGTTTGGATTAAGATCTAATAATTCAGAATCTCATTCTCTGATTTTTTTTTATACCAAGTTAGGGTTTTACCATATATGTAAGCATTTAATGAGTCCCACATCATTATTTTATCTCTGTGGTGTAATTAATATTTAAGAACTGTAATTCAGATAATAACCAGGGTTTAAACTCTAACTTTAGTTATATATGCTGGAATTCTGGAGTTAAAGATTAATGGTTTGTACCCATTTTGAAGTTTTACTATCAATGAATTATGGTCTGAAAAGGGTCAGGGAGTGATTGAGAAATTAATGATTTTAGAGTGTAAGTCATGGGCAGCAAATATTTTATCTATTCTAGTTTGGGTACCAAATCTCTGATCTTGATGGGAAAACAAAAAAGATTTACCTTCTTTAAATCTGAAAGCATCTACAAGATGAAATGATTCTACCCACTTGTTTAAAGCTTTCGATACAGCAGATGTACGCAGCGGTCTTTTATTCGTAGTTTCAGAAATATCAAATATACAGTTAAAATCTCCTCCTAATATTAAGTTGCCTTTATAATTATTGGAGATGAAATCCAAGTATTTTTTTTACAGTTCCTGATCCAATGCCTGGGAACCAGTATAGATTGGCTAGGGTCTGCATTCTGATATTATATTTAACTACTACTAATGCCATAAGGTCTTCTTTATCTTCATACTTATAAATGATTTCTGGGATAATCACATTTGTTTTCCATAAAATTGTTACCACTTTTGTCTTTGTCTTATAAGTGGATTGCTCAATATCATACATTCCTTAGGATTCCATTTGTAATTGTCATTTGTTTTGAAATGAGTTTCTTGAAGGAAGACAATTTGTGCTTTGTGAAGTTTTAGATATTTCAGTAGATTTGATCTCTTGCTATTGAAAGAAAATCATGTTTCCCCTTGATGTTCAATGTAGTGTATGTCATTTATGACAAGCTAAGACAGTAGTGTTATTATGCACAAGCCCATGTTATTAAATCCTGTCTTTAATATCTGAATTCAGCAGACTGCTTCATCTTATATGACGATTATATATTTTATGTCTAGAATTACTTAAATCATACATTACATAATTATTGCGTTTTTTTTTTTATTTGGCTGTTGCTTAGTTATTTGAGAGACCACAAGCTGTAATGTTTATTCTTATTATTACCTCCTTCCAAGCATGTTTATATAGTCCATAGACTTATTTATGAGACCCTTCTAGTTTCTTATTTGTTGCAAGTATATTTCCATCCTTATATACACACATATCAGTACTTCAAGCACGGGCAACAACGCCCATCCAGTTTTGCCAGAATACCATTCACTAGCTCATGTGGTGCATTTCCAGTCTGTTCCTAATATCCAAACCAATATTTGCCCTGTTCCATTTTACCAACCTGTTCCAGCAGTAGCCACTCTGCCAGTGAACCACTCAACACACTTTCTATTCCCACAGATATTTCCACAAAGGAAATCTGATGATTCTCTAGCACTTCCCGGTAACCCCAAACATCCCTAGAATCAGCTATCCCCATATGCCCAACAAATCCGAGCAAGCTCACCTCCCAGACCACTGCAAAGGACACTGCACAAGAGCAAGTGCTCTTAGTCTTTCACAATAACTCAGACTTCCACTCTTATGTAAGCCCCTAATGTGTCCGGATCAAAATACATTTAAATATAAAATTGAGCTTATTTTTTGTTTTAAATCAAGAATCAACAATGAGCTAACGATATGTGTACATGTGGTTTAAAACAGCCCTTTTATTTTATATATATATATATATACACACACACATATATATATATATATATATATATATATATATATATATATATATATATATATATATATATATATATATATATACACACACACACACACACACATATATATATATATATATATATATATATATATATTTTTTTTTTTTTTTAAAAAAAAAAAAAACAAAAGCGTCATTGCCGAGAATCATCTCGGAGGCTCCTTACAGCCATTAAGCATTATCGTCACTCTGTCTCCAGTACCATAGCAACTTGGGAGTGTCAGTGTCTGTTTTTGTTAGTGTGTCTGTGTACTGCATACCAGAGGCTCCCTTTCAGCGAGGCAGCAGTCAGGAAAAGAACAGAGAGCAACAGCCACCAAAACATGAGACAACACACTCCTCCAGCCCTCCCACCTCTCACTCAGCAGACGTACAAACAAACCATTCTCTGCCAAAATATCCCAAATCCCAGTTCTATCCACCCCCTTCTCCTGGATCCAGGCTAAAACACCAAATGTCTCTTCCTAATACACAAGCATCAGTAAACCTTGATCACATGCCACAAACCACAGCTTCCCGGAGACGAAAACGGCAACATATAACAGCTGCCAGACACAGCTGCATCCACATACACCATGTCAGGCTTAATCAAACAGCACTCGAAGACATGATACTGGTCATAATTGATTTTAACTATATTTAGACAGAATAATAATGACATTTGTACTAGCTGCCAGACACAGCTGCATCCATGCACACCATATTAGGATTGATCAAACAGCACTCGCAGCTGTGATACTTGCCATAACTGATGATATCTATATTTAGACAGAATAATGATGACATTTGTACTAAGAGCTTGCGACTTCTATTCTGACCAGGATATAAATGACATTTCTAAATCCTACTTTAACTGAAGAAGTCAGTCTCCATGACAGCATTTTTTTTTTCAAAATGCTCTACTGTTAATATTATATATGATAATTTGTTACATTTGAGTCTGAACTCTGATGAATGGTACCTCGTTGAATTAATTAATTACTTATATTATTACAAGTAAAATCAATGAAAAATGAACAAGATAAGTATTCATTGAGTTCAAGCAGGGAAATGGAAACGTCTACGTTTGTATTATGTGTTGCTTAGTTTGGCTTATATTTAATGTAAATACTAACCCATCTTGACCTAGCTTTGTTTGTGAAGAATTATTGGATTCTGAACATTCTGAAAAAATCATTACTGTTTCTCAAAAGAATACCTCTTTTTTTAAATAAAAACAGATGACAAGTGATGTATCATATCAGATGATACTTTGAGAGATGTAGCTGTACATTTGTTTGGTACAGCTATCTTGGAATCAGTTTTTTTTTCTTCTTCTTTCTAGCATCGGTCCAAGGATGTGTTTCTTTTATTCTTTTAAGAGTAGGAGCCATCCATACCATTTCATCTGGGATAGACACTATATTGTTGTTTTTGATGAATATAGTAGCTTCTTCTAAGTCATTAAAGGTTTTCATCTCAATGGCAAAAAGTATTTTTATCTTGGCTGGAAAGGCCAGCTGTGCTTTAATGTTGTTTTGTTTCAGTAGTTTTATTATTGGCCAGACTTTTTTCCTTTGTTCTAGTATTTTGGAAGAATAATAGTCGTCAAACCTTATCAGGCTTTGATTGTATTTTAAGGGTGATTTTCTCCAAGCAGATTTTAATATTAGTTCCTTGTCCAGAAATGAATGAAATTTTATAACTATGGATCTAGGTGGAGTATTTGAGTTAGAAGCAGGTTTCCTCAGTGCTCTATGTCCCCGTTCAGTTCCAAATGAAAGTCCCTCTTTCAAGTCTAAAAATCCAGGTTAAGAATGAAATAATGTCTTCTCCTTCAGTGTTTTCAGGCAGACCAAAGATCCTTATGTTGTTTCTCCTTTCCCCAAGTCATCTATTTTGTTAAGCAGCCATGTACTTTGTTTAAGAAGAAATTATTGTTGGAATTCTTCCTCCGAGTCTCCCTTCAATGTCATTTAGAGAAGTCTCTATTAGTTTGTTATTTTTGTATGGTGTTGCTGTAATAGCTCCTTAAGAGTATCAGTATGTTTTTGAGAATTTAATTTAAGGTTTTCTAAGTCATTTTTAAAGCCATCCATCTTCAAAGAATGTTCCTGTAAGGTAGATGTCATCAATTGCAGTTCTTTTTTCAAAGCAGCATCTGGATGAGAATTCCTTGAGTTGTTCATATTCAGTGACTCAATACATCTCCAAGTTACTTGACAGGAAAATGTTTGTACATCTCCACCAAAACTGATATTTATGCAGTTTAGTAGTTTATCTATAGATTTTAGACATTTTAAACTTGAAAACAATAAAATGTTCCTATATTATTATACTAGTTTATGGAGCTCTCAAAATTCACTGCTCTCAGTTGGCCATCTAGGTTCCACCTTATTGAAGCACCTTTTGATTTAATTACAGCACCGAGTCTTCTTGGGTATACACCTGCCATCAATTAAAGGGAGTCTAACCCCAAATAAAGTTCAGCTGTCCTAGTAGGATTTTCCTGACATTTACTCAGTTGTCTGCTACAGCAAAAGCCATGGTTTACAGAGAGCTTACAAAGCATCAAAAGGATCACATTGTTGAAAAGCATCAGTCAGAAGTGTACAAAAAAAATTTCCACAGCATTGGATATACCATGGAACACAGTGAAGACAGTCATCAAAAAGTGGAGAAAATATGGGACAACAGCAATGTTGCAAAGAACTGGTATGAAGAAAAGACAAGACAAAAACTGGTCAGGGAAGCTGCCAAGAGTCCTACAGCAACACTGAAGGAGATACAGGAATTTCTGGCAAGTACTGGTTGTGGACTACATGTTACAACAATCTCCCATATTCTCCATATGTCTGGGCTATGGGGTAGGGTTGCAAGATGGAAGCCTTTTCTTACACGGAAAAACATCCAGGCCTGGCTAAAATTTGCAAAACAATACACCAAGTCTCCCAAAAGCATGTGGGAAAATGTGTTATGGTCTGATGAGACCAAGTTTCATCTTTTTGGCCACAATTCTAAAAACCAATAGAACACCATCCCACGGTGAAGCATGGTGGTGCAGTATCATGCTTTGGGGTTGCTTTTCTTCAGCTGGAACTGTGGCTTTAGTTGAAATTGAGGGAATTAATAGTTTCAACTACTAGTCACTTTTGGCCCAAAACCTTCAGGTGTCTGCTACAAAGCTGAAGAGGAATTTCACCTTTCAACACAACAATGACCCCAAGCATATATCCAAAACGAAAGAATGGCTTCAACAGAAAAAAAAATAAAATTTTGGAATGGCCCAGCCAGAGCCCAGACCTACATCCAATAGAAAATCTGTGGGGTGACCTGAAGAGGGTTTGTACGCAAGAGATGCCCTTGCAATCTGACAGATTTGGAGTGCTTTTGCAAGGAAGAGTGGGCAAATATTGCCAAGTCAAGATATGCCATGCTGATAGACTCCTACCCAAGAAGACTGAATGCTATAAATAAATTAAAAGGTGCTTCAACAAAGTATTAGTTTAAGGGTGTGCACTTTTATGCAATCAGCTTATTTTACGTTTTTTATTTTTTATATTTTTCCCCTAAAAGATTTGTTTGTTTATTGAATTGTACAGGTTGTAGGTCACATTAAAGATGGGAAAAGTTTTGAAATGATTTGTTGTGGTCTCATTTTTTATATCACAAAAAATAGCATTTTAACAGGGGTGTGTACACTTTTTATATCCACTATATATGCAATAATGTCGTGAACAGTAACTGCTCGGCTTCTCTATATCCTTAAAAATGGAAGCTGTACACCACACCCCCACTACTTAAATATACTAAATATGAGATCACTGCAGCTTGAAGTCAGAAGAATTCTCTAAGAGTAATCTCAGTCTTTATAAGGACATCTATCACACATTAGTCATTGCACTTTAGAGCACTAACAATACTGTTTCAGGTTTCTGCTTGACATCGTCAAGCATAAAGATAAGACACAGTAAAATAATTAAGGTCAATTGTCTTCTTCTTGGGGATTTCGATTCATGAACATAGTAATCTGTTGAGTCCATCCCACTATCATGAATCAAAGTATTCATGCTTTATATAACAACTGTTAACTCATAGTTTGCAATGGGTAGTTTACTCAAAAAACAATCTTCTCTCCCCAAAATAGGAATCCCATCAAATTCATACCTCACACTTATAACACTTCATGTGGAAATTCTTCTCCAGGGCCACAACACGGACAGTTTCCTCCTTTCCAGGTTCAGGCATAATTGGGTCATTGCACACTGAACAACGAGGGGCATACCTCCTAGACAAAGGAAATACAGTTTGACAATAAGTGAAGCAAGCTACTGCAACAGTACATGACAACATTTGAATAAAGACTGCACCATCTGTTTTAACATCTCATCTATACTCATTCTGCACCTTGCTGATGTACAAGGAATGAGGAATTTTATATTATTCTGACACTAAGTTTTTTAGATTAGAAGATGCATACATTATAAACAATGCTCTCTCATGAGTACAACTACAGTGTATTAAAGCTTAAAGAGGATCTGTGACTTGGACGAAATACAGTGATAAACCAGGCAAAGTACAAGTCATAATCAGGCATCAAGATTTATAGTTGTGCATTGTACTCATCGGAAAAACATCTCTGTGTTGAGAATAAAATATGCAGTTTACTTAAATGCAGCTTTTTTCAACATAATGAAAAGTTTGAGGAACCACACTTCAGCACCTAACAAGCACCTGAATTAAAAAAATATACACTTTACTACACACACACACAGACACACACACAGGTAGGCTCATTACAGTCCTAGTGGGCGTTTGTCTAGTATACACCTATGAACCTATTTCCTCTTGGCAGTGCCCACCATGCTGCCTGCCCATGAAGGGAAGTTCCTCTGCACCCCAACTTCTTAATACGCAATTCTGAGAGATTGAGACATTTACATAGGAAGGATTTAATGACCTAAGACAAACCATAACTCAAATAGGATTAACATGCCAAACTGCATTTGATAAGCTTAGCTTCAAAAAAGTCAAAGTCCTAATAGAAAAAAAATATTCTTCTCTTATTGTGTGGTCAAACACCTCTAAAGTAGGGAAGTCAGTAATAACATGTTGAGTATATTGATGATGAGAAAAGTTGACAATCATAAATGAAGTGGAACCCACAGACAGACACACACACAGACACACAATTTTGCAGTAGGTGGTGAGTCCCCTGCACCCCCACAATCCTGATATTTTGTTATTTTCTGTCTTTGGTTGCACATTCTCAGAGGAAAAGGCATTTCCCTTTCCTGAGAATGGGTGACCTTACAATACAAATGACAGGTGAGATTATGACTGTCTACTTTTGTTTTATAGTAATGAGCATGAACATTTCGAAAGTCAACTTTCTAGATGGAATCTAGCCAAACTGTATTGATTGAGTAATTGTTAAATGAGAGCATAAGCCTCAACAAGTTGCATACAGGGATTAAACCTTTAGTATGACCCAGGTAACTAGAGTTTGATTAGTGGAATAGGTGAGGAAGCACACCTATCCTGGGAGGGGAGGGATTGTGGTGGTGTTAGGTGTGGTCTGTTATTGCCCTAGCAAAGGTTTGGATATGAGGGGACTGCTGGGCTGGAAGGATTGGGTAGCCTTGGAGGCGTGTCTGTCAAGGGCATGTGGTGGTTATTCTTCCTAGGACATGCGTAATTGCTCACCAAGCCAAAACAGATGTCACCTTGCAAGGGAAGGGGGTTAAGGCCATAACTTAACAAGCCAAGCTGTTTGTATGTAGCAGAGCTGGCTGTCTGGTACACTCCAATCCTGTGTACCACACTAACCTTAGAGATGGGTAGGATGCACAGTCTGGTGGCATGTAAAAGATAACCAGACAACCTGGTCGCAATTCACAGAATGAATAGAGGGGAAACTCTGTAGAGGAGTGCTGCCATGCCAGATGCATTCAATCATAGAATACCTCTCTGCATTAAATCCCTCAAAAACTTAGTCCTCCTCCCTCCAGTGAACTGGGGCACCATATAAAGTACAGTTTTGTACCTACCATAAATGTAGATGTTCGAAGATCCACATTGCTGCAGTCCTGACTATTGGGTAGTCCGCTGTCCCAGTCGGCCTGAATACCAAAGTATAAGGCTGACGTCGGTCAGAGGCGCATTAGACTGACGTCAGGACGTCAGAGTACAAATGCGCATGACCGACGTCATTTCCTCAGTCTTTTCTTGCCCCAGATGTCAGAAGACCCTAAAAAGATAAGGCCAAACCAAAAAACAACAACACACCAAACACCCCTGTACCAACTATATATACAATATATACAAAGTAAGAAAGGTACAACAATCCCACCCACACAACCACCCCTAAACACAGAGGGGAAGGAGGGAGGGAAAATTGGACTGCAGCAATGTGGATCTTCGAACATCTACATTTATGGTAGGTACAAAACTGTACTATGTTCTTCATCTCACATTGCTGCAGTCCTGACTATTGGGTAGAATCCCAAAGCAGAGGTAAGGGAGGATGGCAAATCACAAAGAAGCAGGAGCTGACAACATGCCCTGTAAAATAGCAGTGGCAAAACCAGCCCTAGATTTAGAGTAGAGAGAAAGGTGGTAATGCTTAGAGAATGTATGCACTGAACTCCAAGTAGCTGCCTCTAAAATATCCTTAGTTGCCACCCCCCTTAGAAATGCTGTAGAAGTGGCAGTAGCCCTAGTGGAATGAGGTCTAATCCCAGCTGGAATCTCTTTGCCATGATGGGAGTAACAGAAAGCAATGCAAAACCCAATCCACTTAGAAATAGTTTGTTTTGACACAGGCTTGCCCTGAGAACACAAAGCAAAAGAAACAAACAACTGCTGAGACTGCCTGAAATCCTTAGTCCTGCTTAAATAATAACGCAACTGCCTGTGTACATCTAAAGTATGCAAAATCTTTTCCCCCTTATTTTGGGGATCTGCATAAAAAGTAGGCAAATGAATAGTCTGGTTTAAAGCCACACTAGAAACCACTTTAGGCATAAAGGAAGGATTAGTACGTAAAGTTACCCTATCCTTATGGAAAATCAAGAAAGGCTCAACTGCCATAAGGGCCTGCAATTCAGACACCCTTCTTGCAGAGGTAATGGCCAACAAAGATGCAGTCTTCCATGACAAATATTTCAATTCAGCAGTAGCTGCAGGCTCAAAAGGTTGTAGAGTGAGTTTCTCCAACACAAAATTGAGGTCCCAAGCAGGAGTAGGAGCTCTACGTGGGGGTCTTATATTCTTTGCCCCTCTAAGAAATTGCTTGAACAAAGGATGAGAAAACAATGGTGGGTCACAATCATAGTGAGCTGAAATTGCTGCAGCATGAATCTTAATGGAAGAGAAAGACAAACCTTTGTCCAATAACTCAGTAAGATATTGAAGAGCCACACTCAAATTTGGCTCAGAAACATCCAAATCCTTTGCTGCACACCAAAATAAAAATCTCTTCCATTTTCCTGCGTACACTTTCCTTGTACTAGGTCGTCTGGCTTCCATAATCACATTCAAAACTTGTTGAGGAAGCTGAGACCTGCTATGGCTCAAAACAGAATATGCCAGGCTGTTAGATGAAGAGAGTGAAGCTTGACATTGAGTAGATGCCCGTCCTTCTGAGACAATAGGTGTGGAATCAAAGGTAAGGGCCAAGGAGGCTTCCTTACCAGACTCCTCAGCAATGGGTACCAATGCTGCCGAGGCCAATCTGGAGCTATTAAAATCATCCTTGGCTTGTCTTGTCTGACCTTCAGGAGTACCTTTGGGAGGAGAGGCAGAGGTGGAAAGGCATACACATGAAGATTTTTCCAACTGAAAGAAAGAGCATCCACTTTCCAGGCTGTGTGATGAAACCTTTTCGTGCAAAACTTTGGCAGTTGGTGGTTTAGTGGAGAAGCGAACAGATCTATGTCTGGAGTTCCCCAGGACACTGTCAATGTCTGAAATACATGAAGATCCAGTTTCCACTCGTGGGGATCCATGATTTGCCTGCTTAACACATCTGCTAAGGAGTTCTGTGCTCCTGGCAGAAACCTTGCTTGAAGATTCAGTTGCAAACTGAGAGCAGTCTCCCACAAAATCATTGCTTGCCTGCATAGAGGATAAGAATGTGTTCCCCCTTGCTTGTTGATGTACCACATGACAGTTGTGTTGTCTGTCAGAATCAACACCTGTCCTGGAAGAAGTAAATCCTTGAAGGCCATTAATGCAAACTGGACTGCCAACATCTCCTTCATGTTGATATGTAGATGCTGTAGTCTGGCAGGCCACTTGTCTTGTATCCACTTTCCATTCAGATGAGCTCCCCAAGCTGTGTCTGAGGCATCTGTCGTTAAAATCTGACTCGCCTCTGGCCGGGTCACAGAGAGTCCCTTGTTTAGGTGACATTCCTGAGCCCACCACAAAAATTCCTTTTGAATGCAAGGTATTATTGGAATGACAGTGTCCAAATCCTGGCAGTGCTGTGTCCATAAATTTTTGAGATACCATTGCAGCTTCCTCATATGCAGTTTGGCATTGGGAAGCACCAGAATACAAGATGCCATGAACCCTAAGGCTTGAAGGACTGTCCTTGCAGTCAGCCCGGACTGATGAGATAGTTGATGGAAGTAAAGAAAGATTCTTTTGTTTGTCCGGGGTTAAAAAGGCCATCTGGGTTGCTGTATTCAGTCTCACACCCAGAAAGCACATGTCTTGAGAGGGTACTAGACTGGACTTTATTTCGTTCACAGAATACCCTAGGCATCTTAGCACTGCTATCACATATTCCAAATGCTGAAGAAGCACATCCCTTTCTTGAGCCAGAATCAGGCAGTCGTCCAAATAAGGATAGATTTGTATTCCTTTTAGCCTGAAGAAAGCTATCACTGGAGCCAGAACTTTTGTGAATACTCTGGGCGCAGTAGATAAGCCAAAGGGCAATGCAGAGAACTGATAATGAAAATTTCCAGCTAGAAAACGCAGATACTTCCTGCAAACCAGTCTGATAGGAACATGAAGGTAAGCTTCCTTGAGATCCAAAGTTACCATCCAGTGATCTTTGCCCAGCAGAGGTAAAAGCTGTTGTAACGTCAACATTTTGAACTTGGGAATGTCCAGATAAGTGTTGAGGATAGATAAATCCAAAATTGGTCTCCACGTGTTCCCCTTTTTTGGTACTAGGAACAGGCGTGAATAAAATCCTAGGCCCCTTTCTGGCACAGGAACCGGTTGAATGGCCCCTATTTGGAGCAACAGAGAAATTTGTTTGTGCCTCTTTTCTTTGTTGAGGAGGAATGTCTGGTATGCCTTTGAAAGGAGGCAAGGTATGGAAATAAAACCTGTAACCGTGGTAAATGATATCCAATACCCATCTGTCTTGGGTAATTAAACTCCAGTTTTCTCTTAAAAGTGCCAACCTTCCTCCCAAAGGTGCTGCCAGCCGAGAAGAATCTGGCAGCTGAAAAGGCAGGTCATTGGGTCTGCTTACGAAAGGACTGACCCCTGCCCTCACCAGAAGACTGAGCAGGTGAACTCCCTGTTCTAGGCCTAAAAGAACCCTGAGCTCTGCCCCTACCACGTCTAGACCTACCCCTAGACTGGGAATCATAAGCAGGATATGTCCACCCCTTAGTAGGCCAATTTCTACTAAACTTTGGAGGCTGAACCTGCAAAAAATCTTTAACAGTCTGCATAGACTTAGCCTTGTCTTCCATTTTCTTTAGAACTGCTTCCACAGGCGAACCAAACAACACATCAGATTGTAAAGGAGCATCTAAAATCCTTGTCTTAACATGCTCAGCCAAATTCTGATCCCTCAGCCAGGCGTGCCTGCGAAGAACAGAACCCGTAGCAGCCACCCTCGAAGAGGCCTGTACAGCATCAAAACCACATTGCAAAGAATGCTTACCCACCTGTTCAGAAACATGAACCAAATCCTGCAACTCTTTACACTCAATACCTTCCGCCAGAGCATCTACCTTAGACTTTAATTGTGAAAGGAGATAATTTTGGTATTTCAACATATGAAACTGGCAATTCAAAGCCCTCATGGCTAAAGTGGAAGAAGTATACACTTTCTTTCCCCATCTATCCAAAGCCCTTGCCTCTTTATCTGGAGGAACAGGATTTTTAACAACAGAAGCTTTAACACCTTTAGGCCCCTGAGAAACAGTTTCTGGGTCTGCCCTAGGACTCTTAAAGAGATGCTTATGAGACTCAGGCACCTTATAATAGCTATACGGTTTCACTGGAGCGGGGCAAAGAATCAGGATTCAGAGAAGCCTCTGCAAAAACATCTTCCACCACATTCAGAACAGGAGGAATAGCTAAAGGCCTATGCTGAGGTAGAAATAAAAATTCTCCAAGCCTTTTCCTGGAATCAGAGAAATCCTGACCTTCCCATTTAAAATGCTCCCGCATAGAATGAAGAGTCTCTGAAAAAGAAAAATCCTCAGGAGGAGAAGCAGAAGGAGTAGAATCATCTACATCAGAATCAGAGTAAGGAGAATACTCCTGCAAGTCTTCAGCCGAAGACTCAGAAGCATCCGAATACTGCTCAAAACTTCCAAGCTCAGGTTCCACCCTAGGCCTCTTATCAGGAGGGGGCATAGAACCTCTAATCATTGTAATCAAATCTTCTGCCATCTTAAGCATATGCTTCTTAGGTACAGACCCTGAAGAACTAGGGGTAACACCTGAAACAAAACCTGGCCTGCCCCTGGGAGAAGCCTTGGAAACAGCAGGGGAGGGCCTAACCACCTTAGGAAGGGAGGGAAGAACAGCTACCTGAGAAGCCCCTTCCGCCTGGCCTACCTCCTGAGAGGTCACATCTTGCAGCAATAAAGTCTCTCCCTGGGATTCCAAAGATATTTCTGGCTGAACCTCTGGCTCCACCGAGCCCTCTAAAGAACCGACGTCCGGTACGGACGGTTCTTCCAGCCTAGGCTTAGCTGTTTTGTCCTTGCGCTTTTTTGAAGCGGCGCCGGAGCATCCGGCGGCATTTTATAATTACACCGCTTCCCAAAACTAACCTGGCACAATCTAATCTTCTCTTAATAGTGCGTTTGTTAAATCTAGCACAAGAGCGACAGCCAACAACGTCGTGCTCAGGCCCTAAGCAAGGTATACACAAGGTATGGTAATCCCTATGAGGTATCTGTTTCCCACAAGAAATACAGTTATTCACTTTTCTGACATCCGGTAAAATACTGAGGCAAGAAAAAACCAAAATATTCCCCAACGGGGTACTTAGCCAACTTGGATTCGGTCTGAAACTCCGACTTCGGAAAATCTCAGAACGCCAACCTGCACTCGCAAAACTGCTTCTGCATCGGACCATGCGGCAAAAAAGACTGAGGAAATGACGTCGGTCATGCGCATTTGTACTCTGACGTCCTGACGTCAGTCTAATGCGCCTCTGACCGACGTCAGCCTTATACTTTGGTATTCGGGCCGACTGGGACAGCGGACTACCCAATAGTCAGGACTGCAGCAATGTGAGATGAAGAACATCTAAAACTGTAACTGCAGTGGTCTATCACTGTGCTAAACTGTGAACACCTGACTGCCAGTCATACAAATGCTAAAACCTTCTGTTGTTCAAGTATGCACTCACGTCTACATCCAATAAGTGACTCCTTAAACACATGATTTGGCAGATTAGTTGGGGAAAACAATTTGGAAACATGAACTACTACTACTACAAACATGGTTACATCTCCATTTACGTTACGGTCAGAGTGAAACTGAATAATGCTTATTAGAAGAGTGTGCAGGACACTACAGTTAATTATATAGGTAAAAAAGTGGTTGGATTGTTCATATTTCAAAAGGCTAAGTCCTATATTTAAGGATTATGATGCACTTATTAACTTTTGTGAGAGAAATCTGCTATACTTGCTCAAACTTCACTCCACCCTTGGCATTAATGCACTGCAGCTAATCCTACAGCAAAATCTGATTGCAACAAAAATACAAGGAATGTGACAAAAAACAGTTTTCACTTTCATATACATGCATAAAATCATTTCATCCCAAAATGAAAGGATGCATTTATCCCAGTCACTTACATAGCTTATATATATATATATATATATATATATATATATATATATATATACACACACACATATATATATATATATATATATATATATATATATATATATATATATATATATATATATATGTATACACACACACACACATATATATATATATATATATATATACACATACATACACATGTACATATACACATATACATACGTATGTATTATATGTAGAGGCTCTCAAAGTCAAAGGTTAACAGGCAAAGACCACCGCGACATCATTTCAAAGGGCAAAAAGGTGTGAATAACTGATATTTGCACACAAGTAATTTTAAAGCTCCACTCCCAGTTAACTTTTCTGGAATGCTTACTACAAAGTCTAACAATATCCCTTACAGTCTTCCAGAAAATAAATCTTTGTTTGTGTCTTTCAGCTTTTCCCAGTTAGGGGTCGCCACAGCAGAACTCCAGTCCGCTAATGATTGGCAGTAGAGTTTTACGTGCTGGCTTGCTGGGCCTAACGCACAACCTTCAACGAAGGAATGCCCATTCACGCATGTCGTCACACAGCAGACACTCTGAGAATCGAAAGGGCAAAGCATTAGAACAAGAATATATCAAAATCCTTTTGCATATTAAAGGGCGATACGAGAAATGCTCTTACTAAGCATTCTAATTTTGCTCCAAAACATGTATGTATCTGTTTCGTACACTTGCTGCAAGGGGTGACTGGAAAAATAAACTGGAATTTTGGGAGTTACCATGGCAACTCAGAAATGAAGCAACAACTTTTTCAGGTCTCAAGTGAGAATGTTAATATAGCAAGTGCGTTAAGAATGAAATCTGCTACCCTTCAAATGTAAAGGTGCAAACATTTTCATTTGACTTTGTTTTGTGCGTTATTTCTGGCAATTTATAGTACTATACAACTTGGTGATTACTTGGAAGGATGTGTTGTCAATCTACTTCCTGATCACATGATGGGTTCTTAAAGTTTAAATATCTGGGACTGCTTATGTTCTGATCAAGTCTGACACTTAATAATGAAAACATTCAACTATTTTACTTTATTGAAATTTGTTGTTAAAATGTTTTTGGACATTTCTACTGGATGACATGACAGTGTGTTTTTATGGTTCTATTTGATATTTATTAACACCTTTGAATCTGCTGAGGTTTTTGTTTTGTTAACCAACTGAATAACCATAATGAATGTGTCTCATATTTTAGTGATCTGCCATTTATTAACTATTACTATATTCTAACTGGTTTAATTGGGCCATTTAACTTGCCCAGACTCATTTTCACTGGAACTCCAGGTAGAAAATTACCAACAAGTAAATTAGCTTGCTCTTGTAAGAATGCATGTTACAAGAGTCAGGACATGGATCAAACAATGCAAAATTAATGAAGACTACAGCAGCAATATACAATGCAACAGACAGGCCAGCTACTGGAATGAACTATCACGCCAAGGTGAAAAGATGACAAGCACAACGAAACGTTAGACTAAGCCAGCAATATTGTCACATTTACAACAAAGCACAGGCATTTAAAGTTGGAGGAGACTGCACTAATAGGCAGAGTACAGCAACAAACTAGATTATATCATGAACATAATACAATCATATATATACTATATATACCTTAAAGCATACATGTGAAACATCTTTATAGTCAATGTAAAGCTTCTGAATTTTCCCGCAGTATTCTAGTAGCATTCTACAAGTGGAGGAAGAAAAGGTGAAAAATGAGCATACACATAACAACAAAAATAAATAAATAAATAAATCACACAACCACATCCAGACTGGGGGAGCTTGATTTAATTCATCACTGTAGTCAGGTATACTCCTTGGCCATTCTGAAATTTTTTAAATTATTTATTTTATGCAATGATAGAATTTAATTGTTTAAATGGCATCTTAATCACGATTTAAGGTTATATATTTTATTACTATTTTTCTGAAATAATTAAATAGATGCATTTTTTTTTTTTTTACTTAAGCATGTCATTTCAGGATTTTTTTTTCTGCAGTTAAAAGGTATACTATCTCAAAATATGCAGTGTCTGGGGTTCAGCTGTTGTACAAGTCTCAGGAATCCTGGTAACCCTTACTCTTGACATAGACAGGAGGTAATAATAGCACATTGAAGTTACGTCCGCTCCAGAAATACTGTACATTACAGTCTCATTCCTTTCCTTTAATCCAATGAGGTTAGAGTTAAAAAAGATTATAAATTACAGCAGATCTGCTAATGATTATGCACACTGACCTTGCAGCATTTTGAGTCCCACTTTGTTGACTGTGTCTCCACATTTGAACTCACTGATACATTGTTTACAGATAACAGTGCTGACAAATGTGATAAGTGAAAGAAAGCCATTTAAAGAAGTACTAGCACAAAAGTGGTACAGCAGAGATGCAGAAAGTGCAGTTGTGTACACTTACCATAAATGTAGATGTTCGAGTGTATTCACTGTTGCAGTCATTACATTTGGGTTATCTGCCTGCAGGTAGCCCTCAGCCGGTCTGAATACCAGAGTCTTGGATTCCTGCGTCGGATGCAGTCTCTTCTTCCAAGACGTCAGGTTGTCAGGAGTATACAACATGCAGCAGACGCCATTACATCAGTTTTTCTTGCCCCAGATGTCAGGTGCCCCCACAATGGGAAGCAACTATATGTTATGTTACACCTCCATCAAAAACCAAATACACCAGAAAGCTTAAAACAAGGAGGAAAGGTAGAGCCAAGAGAAGTCAGGGGGCTGGAGGGAGGGTAACCAGGACTACAACAGTGAATACACTCTAACATCTACATTTATGGTAAGTGTACACAACTGTACTATGTTCTTCATGTTTCACTGTTGCAGTCATTACATTTGGGTTGACTCCCAAAGCTAAGGAAGGGAGGAGGAAGTTAGAGAGCATTAGGGCCAGCTATTAAGCCCTGCAAAACTGCAGTGGCAAAACCAGCTCTGGATTTAGAAAAAAAAAAAAATAGGCATGTGGTAATGCGTGGTGAAGGTATGTACAGAGCTCCAGGTAACAGCTTCTAGGATGTCCCTGGTAGGGACTCCTCTGAGAAGGCTGTACAGGTAGATGCAGCCCTGGTGGAATGTGGTCTTATCCCCTGTGGGGTAGGTTTTCCATGGTGCTTATAGCAGAAATGAATGCAATGGGCTATCCATTTAGAAAATGGTTTGCTTTGAAATGGCCTTACCCTCTGCCCCTGCAGCAAAGCCAACTAGCAGCTGTTCAGATTTTCAGAGAGGCTTAGTACTGTCCAAATAAAATCTAAGCGGTCTGTGCACGTCCAAAGAGTGCAGTATTTGTTCTCCTTTGTTTTGTGGATTCAGGAAAAAGGTAGGCAAATGAATGGACTGATTTAGGGCCACACTAGACACCACCTTGGGCATAAAGGAAGGATTAGTCCTGAGGGAAACCCTGTCTGCATGGAAGATAATGAGGGCTCCAGTGCAATGAGGGCCTGTAATTCAGACACTCTTCTTGCTGAAGTGATGGCTAGAAGGAAGGCTGTTTTCCAAGAAAGGAATTTCAACTCTGCAGTTGCAGCTGGTTCAAATGGAGGGAGAATGAGCTTTTCCAATACAAAGTTAAGGTCCCAGGCTGGAGTAGGGACTCGCCGGGGGGGGGGGGGTCTTAAATTTTTGGCCCCTCTGAGGAATTGTTTTAGCAGGGGGTGAGAGAAGAGGGTTGGGTTCAGTATTATAGTGCGTAGAAATGGCAGCGGCATGAATTTTAATAGACGAGAAGGATAGGCCCTTGTGGAGCATTTCTGTTAAATACTGAAGGATATGTGGTAAGTTGGGCACAGTTGTGTCCATCCCTGAGTCTGGCTCCAGGAACATTATCTTTTCCACTTTTCAGCATAGGATTTTCTAGTACTAGGCCTGCTTGCCTCCAGAATGACATCTAGCACCTGCTTACTGAGGGATGCTATTGGAGAGCTCAAGGAATTATCCAGGCTGCAAGGTTCACAGTTTGAAGCTGAGGGTGCAGAATCTGGCCCACCTGCTGGGACAGCAGGGAAGGTGTCTGAGGTAGGTGCCATGGTTCCAGCAGTGTCATACTACGCAAGAGGGGGTACCAGTGCTGGTGTGGCCAGTCTGGTGCAATCAGTATTGTCCTTGGCTTGTCCTGTTTGATTTTTAGTAGAACCTTCGAGAGGAGAGGCAGAGGGGGAAAGGCATAAACCGAGAGGCTTTCCCAGGTAAAGGACAGGGCATCCATTTTCCAAGCTTGACTGTGGGAAGTCCTTGTGCAGAATTTGTCCAATTCGTAGTTCTGAGGGGAGGCAAACAGGTCCGTCTCTGGAGTGCCCCATTTGTTTGGTTCCAGTTTCCATTTGTGTGGGTACATGACATTTCTGCTTAGGTCGTCTGCCAGTGAATTTAGTTTGCTTGGCAGGAATTGAGCTTGTAGGTGCACTTGGTAGCTCAAGGCTGTGTTCTACAGAGCCATGGCTAGTCTGCAAAGAGGGTACGAGTGGGTTCCCCCCCTGCTTGTTTATGTACCACATAACTGTGGCGTTGTCTATCTTTACCAAAAATTGACCTGGAAGAATGTGGTCTTTGAAGGCTGTCAGGGAATTCTGTACAGCTAACATTTATTTTTGGTTGATATGCAAGTGCATCTGTCTCGGGTTCCATTTGCCCTGAATGCACTGCCCTGCCAAGTGAGCCCCCCATGAATAGTCTGATGCGTCTGGTGTTAGGGTTTGGGCGGCAGGGGGTAGAGTGAAGGGGAGCCCCTTGTTGTTGTGGCAGGCCTCTGCCCACCAAAGGAACTCTGTCTTTATACAAGGAATGATAGGAATCATTGATTCCAGGTCCTAAGAATGTTGACACCATAGGCTTTTTAGATACCATTGTAGTTTCCTCATATGCAGTCTTGCATATGGAATTAGTAGAATGCAAGAGGCCATGAACCCCAGGGCTTGCAGAATTTTCCTTGCAGACAGCTGGGTCTTTGTAGCCAATAGTTTGAAGTAGGTTGTCAGAAACTTGTTTCTCTGGAGTGAGGAAAGCCATCTAGGAAGTTGTGTTCAAGCTTGCTCCCAGGAATACAATCTGTTGGCAGGGTACTAGGGCTTGCTCCCAGGAATACAATCTGTTGGCAGGGTACTAGGTGAGATTTCTTTTCATTTACAGTGTACCCCAGTGAGGTTAGAAGTTTCTTTACGAATGCCACATGTTTTAATAGCAAGTCCTGGCTTTATGCCTGAATCAGACAATCGTCCAAGTATAGGTATATCTGAATATTTCACCGAGTGCAAAATGCAATGGCTGGAGCTAAACACTTTGTGAATACCCTGGGCGTGGTAGATAAGCCAAAAGGAAGTGCAGAGAACTGATAGTGTATGGAGCCTGCCCTGAAGTGTAGGTATTTCCTGCAATACTCCCTTATTGGAATGTGCAGGTAAGCTTCCTTGAAGTCTAAGGTTGCCAACCAGGCATCTTTGCCTAGCATAGGAAGCAGCTGTTTAACTGTTAGCATTTTGAATTAAATAATTACATAAAAGGTGTTAAGAATAGAGAGGTCCAGGATAGGATGCCAGGAGCAGTCTTTTCTGGGTACCAGGAAAAGTCTTGAATAAAAACCTTGTCCCCTTTCTTCTGCTGGGACAGGTTGAATAGCCCTGATACTTAGAAGATGGAGAACCTGTTGTTGAGCCTCTGCCCACTGATTTGGGGGTAGGTCTGGCCAACCGTGTGGGGATGGTCTGTATCCTTGGGAAACTATATTTAAAACCCATTTGTCCTGGGTAATGAATTCCCAGTTTTTTGCATGCAGGGTGAGCTTTCCTCTTAAGGGAGCAGGCAGCTAAGCAGGGCTTGGAAGTGTTAAGGTCAAGTCATTCTGCCATTTTTCTGTAGGGGGGAGTCTTACTACTTCCATTTCCAAAGCAGGAAGCCCCTCACTGCTTAGGACTGTGCGTAGCCTGAGACTGTAACCTAGGTGGTCTGCTGTTCCTGGGTTTGGACTGAGAAGGCCTGGAAGAGGCTGGAAAGGACCAGTTCTTTGAAGGCCAATGCCTACTAAATCTGGGAGGCTGTACTTGTAGGAAATCTTTCATAGATTTAACTTTTTCCTCCATCTTTTTGAGGACTTCTTCTGCTTTGTTGCCAAACAGGCGGTCTTGGTTTAAGGGAGCATCCAGTAATTTAGCTTTAACATGATCTGGCAAGTTTTGCTCCTTAAGCCAAGCATGCCTTCTAAGTACAGACCCAGTGACAGCAGCCTTACAAGATGCTTCAAAAGAATCAAAACCACATTGCAAAGTATGTTTACCAACTTGTTCAGTAGAATGCATTGTTGTGTCTTTCGGCTTTTCCCGATTAGGGGTCGCCACAGTGGAACTCCAGTCCGGTAATGATTGGCAGTATATTTTTACGTGCCGAGTTGCCAGCCCTGATGCACAACCTTCAACGAAGGTACGCCCATTCACGCATGTCTCCACACAGAAGATGCTCTAGCTGAGAATCGAACAGGACAACGTCTTACTGTGAGGCGACAACGCTACCGCTAAATCCTGTAAATCTTTGTATTCAGCACAGTCAGGAATCCATATCATTTTCTGTTTAAGTAGTCCCATAATATGCTGCTGGTACCTTAACATATGAAACTGGCAATTTAAAGCCCTAATGGCCAAAGTAGCAGAAGTCTATACCTTCTTACCCCATCTGTCCAAGGCTCTAGAATCTCTATTAGAAGGGGTAGGATTTTTGGCAGCAGTAGCCTTAATGCCCTTTGGTCCTTGGGAAATGGTCTCTGGATTCGCAGTAGGATTCTTAAAGAGGAACTTGTGAGAGTCACGTACTCTGCAATACCTGCCAGGTTTTCTGAAAGCTGGAGGTAAAGTGTCTGGGGATAGGCTAGATTCCAAGAAAGCATCATCTACAATGTCCAGAACAGGAGGGATAGCTAAAGGCCTGTGCTGAGGAAGGAGTAAGAATTCCCCAAGCCTCTTTTTGGAGTAAGAGCAATCCTGGCTTTCCCAGAGGAAATGCGCCCTAAGAGTGAGCAAGGTTTCACCACAAGAAAAATCGTCTGGATGGGAAGCAAAGGGAATGGAATCCTCTGCATCAGAACCCTCATAGGTAGATAAGGGCAAATCCTGGTAATCAGAAGAAACAGAAATATCAGAATCCTGATCAGAAGAATCAGAAGGAAAATCAGTTCTAGGTCTCTTAGAGGAGGAAGGCTGGCTTCCCCTAATTAAAGTAATAAGGTCTTCAGCCATTCTAAGCATTTGTTTTTTAGGCATATGGGCCTGACCATGCGGTTTGGACATCGGTTTTCTAGGCATGGGATGAGTTTTACACCCTCAGAAGCTGGTACCTACACAGCGGCTCCGGACCCATCCAAAGTAGAGACATCCACAGGTTCCACAGTCGAAGAAGCATCTCGCGGCATACTGGACTCCAAATGGGTCTCAGTAGAGGCCTGTGAATCTGAAGTAGTGGGTATCAGAGGTTGCGACAGCGCCTCATTGAGTTCTGGCGAACTGGCGACTAGCTTAACAGAAGCGTTGTTGTCAGTTTTGGACCTATACGGTCTGTCTCTGTCTTTATCCTTACTTTTTTTGGAATATCGGTAGTTGAAAGGCTTACCAAAGCCATTTCTGGATAGTTATACAGAGTACCAAAATAATTAGCTGCAAATATAGACCAACGAATAGTTCGGGGGTTGAACAAGGCACAAAACAGACAGTGAGGGATGCCATGGTCTGGGCCTAAGCAAGGAATGCAGTACGAATGAAAATCTTTATGAGGTATTTGCTTTCCACAAGTAAGACAATTGTTAACTTTTACTGACATTGGTTAAGAGCAAGAAAAAGGATCCCCAACGGGGTACTTAGCTTTTTTGAAGACTTCGGTTCTGAAACTCGAAAACGAAAATTTCAGGAGTCGGCCAACCGGCACTTGTGAACTGCTTCGGGCACTGCATGGCAAGAAAGACTGAAGTAATGGCATTGACTGCATGTTTTATACCCCTGACGACCTGACGTCATGGAAGAAGAGACCGCATCAGACACAGGAATCCAAGACTCTGGTACTCAGGCCGGCTGAGGGCTACCTGCAGGCAGACAACCCAAATGTAATGACTGCAACAGTGAAACACGAAGAACATTTTGCATTCTCATATGGAGAAAACACTCTTTTGTTACACTGGCAATAAGTTTTTTGCAAACTAACTTTTTAGAAGTTAACATCTAATTTGAAAGCAAAAATTACTGGAAAGAAACTGTCATGGTTTTAGAGCAGGGCTTCACAGTAAGTGATAGAAAGAAGCATTTCTGTATGTGCTCTTCATTATATGCATTTAAAGCATCTTCAACAGTACCATCTTTTTCAGAATGCAGAGGTTCTAAAAATAAAGGCTGGCATAAACACTTGACAAATAAGTACTTCTTTGAGTGACGACCACAGGCAAACCTCTGCATAAATTAAAAAGCATCTCGACAACATCACGTTCCATGTGTATAAATTAAAATATTATATCTGGCTGGAGATTTACAAGCTGGAATTCAGAAAAATTTGTTTAGCTGTAAGAAGCAATTAACAACAGTGATTTAAAAATTTACCAGGCAACAATAACAACCAGCTTTGTCATGCCATGCAAGAGGTTTAATTTTTGGCATCTTTGGCAGTTAGCACAGAGGAAAATGAGCTGCTTCCACCTCCATTTGCCTACTATGTGACCATGAGCTCCTCACTTACGCAGTGCTCTTGGGCCACGTCTGAAAAAGGATATTTATATTAGTGGACTTACCCATTTAACAAAAGTATGAAATAAGTAGGGGATTGTTTACTGTTCAATGTACACAGCTGAACTTACGAAGAAGAATAAAATAAAAACAAATGCAGTGTACAGAATCAAATATTTTTTAAAAAAGGTGCCTCACCCCACTGTATGACATCACTGACATGTCAGGCATTTTCAGTCATATTCTATGTAACAATCATCAACCCTTGTTTGCTCCAAAGTATTTGCATCAATGCCTTTAGACTTTTTAGACTCCAGTGAGATGGAAATCTGTCATCTTGATGGCAGCTCCCTAGTGAAATGTCAGCACCAGAGTGCAGACAATCCAAAAAAAAAAAAAAATACAGCAAAAACTCAAGTGAATCTTGAAATTTGCTCTTCACCTTAAAACTGGGCCCCACCCTGCACACCCCCATGTGAAGGGCAAGCCCTCTACACCCTGTGAACTTGCACATGTCAAGTCTTGTTGAGCAGTATTTTGCCTTGTATAGCAGTCCGTGTTTCTGATTTTTCTTCGTAACTGCCTATTTAACACAGAGGTCAAATTTTACATTTTCATCAGTGATGTTACCTAGCGGTTGTGTGTGGGAAACATTCACTGGTGACACCACCAGAAGAAAGACAGGTGAAGCTAGCTTTTATGTCAGAGTTGGACATGAGGAGAAAGTGAAAAATTCTAGCTTAATTTGTTTGGGGGGTATTACAAGGTTGGACCGTTTAAGCTAGGCTTAAGTGGAGGAAAAGGAGAGTTTGGTGATGTTCTGAAGCTTTGACCGTGCAGATAATGGCTGAATCATTGGCATACTGGATAAGGGATGAGTTAATGTAGACAACAGAAAGTTTGTTAATTAACGTATTGAAAAGTAGGGGGAAAGTACTGAGCCTTGAGGGATTCTAACTGGTTTGAAAAGAAAGGTGGATTTGGATTGTTGCCACTTTATACTTTTGGTCCTGTTAGTAAGAGAAATCAAAGGATGAGATTTGGCAGAGTAGTTTGGAGTGAGATACTGTATGAAAATGTTTTCATAAGTCAAGGAAGACGGATATACAAGGTATTGTTGTTTCTGTGCTGTGAATGGTGTTAGGATAATATAGCATAATTATATCAGTGATGTAGTAGTGAGAAAATCCATGTTGGGATAAAGACAGGAGGTTGGCTGTTTAAAAAACAAGTTAGTAGCTGAGAGCTGATGCATTTCTCCAGGGTCTTGGACAGGAAGAGTACAATGGGCCTGAAGTTATACAGTTCTGTACACGGTCTACCTTTCTGCAATGGCAAGATACATGATGGTTTCTATGAGGTAGGGAACAGGGATTCTTGTACAGGTTTGTTTATAATGACAGAGATGGACTGGGCAGTGGTGTCAGCAATTAATTATTTTTTTGTGTCTCAGCAGCTAATTGAGGTATTCTGCATGGATGTTGTTTTGGGCTAGGGTGGTTGGTTTTAGTTTAATAAGCTAATGTTTTATCATGGAGATGGGTACAGGTTGGAGAACAAAGGAGTCTAGCTTACTGGTAGGTGGAGATTTGTTTGGTCGAAATGAACTGGGGCGATGTTTAGTAAGTGCTGTGGCTGCACTGTTGAAATAGCTAATAAACAAGCAGGCTATGCTGAAGTCAGTTTCACTTAATAGGAAGTTAGGCTAGTTGGGGTTTACAGGTTTTCAGAGAAGAGTGATGGCTGACCAGAACTTTTTGGGAGTTTTATAATGTAGGTCCTGACGACTAGTAAAGTATATTTGTCAGAGGTGACCTTGCCTTTTGTTATATTCTGCAGGCAATGATAGGATTGGTAGTTTGCAGCAAGAGTTTTGTTTCCTCTTCAGGTACTCCATGCATTACATCTGGTCTCATATCATTTGAGTGTTAGCCAAGGGCCAAGATTAATTTTTACTTTTTTTCTTTCCGAGTGGAGCTTATTGGTTTAGTATGGTTAGAAAGGGTCACTGAAATATTGCATGGCATTTTCTAAGGTGAGATGTTTTAATACACTCCAGCTGTAGAGTTTGAGAGTATTAGCAAAGGTATCTTTGTTAAATTTAGATAAGAGGGTAAAGCAGGACAGGTCAAGGGAGAATTCGAGGCTGCCCATTTAACTTGGCAAGGATGCTTCTCTGCTTGACATACAGTGGAAGCTTATTCCAGAGATGGAAATATACTGAGATATGAATCTATCACACTGTTTTATTTATCTGTTGATGAAGGTGTGTTCCTTAATCAGAATACCTGGCAAGTTATCTGTTCTGCAAAGGAATAGGTCAAAAAGGACTGTATTTTTACAGCTGAAAAGGATAAACACAGATCGCCAAGGAGTCTACAATAAATTGAAAACAAGAGTGAGGACTGTCAGCCTATCCTGATAACTATGAGTTTTGAGTCCAGAATCTTTGGGGTCTCTCAAGTTAAGTGAAAATGTTTAGGCCAATACATGCCAAATGGGGCATTATTTGCAATAATGGGTCTGATAATATATGAAGAAAGTGGAATTAAGAATGTTATGGATCTAAAGAAGATACTGGAAATTAGATGAGCCAGACAGAAGGGTTTCCATACTACTGTGGACATAAAGGTCAAATGATGAGGAATTACCAACATGACTGCCTAGATCCCTTATGACAGTGTCTGATTGGAGTGGTGTCAGGCTGCATTGTTGAAATAGCTATTAAACGAGCAAAATTAACTACACCACAACTTTTCACATTTAATTTGAGACCACTGATCTTGTACCAAAAACAGGTATGGGTATTTGCCAGTGATAAGCAGACTGAGGACCTGGGTCTACTCTGACCTACACCAGGGACTCATGCTATTGGTAAAAGGGGTCTATGTGCTGGCCATAAAAAACCAGCAACCCTGGGTCAGCAAACTAATTGTTGACTGGTGTTAGTTGCGTTCTGTTGAGTGAAAGATGGAAATAAAACCAATCAACCTGCTAGACATGAACTAAGGCTTGCTACACTCCATAAAGGTTCACTTACAGGATGCAAGTTGAAAGTGGTAAAGTGATGGCAAGTAGGAACTGGACATTTCTGTATCCAGGAGACAAGATGGCAGGGCAGTGCAGCAAAGCCACTTGGCTTGGGATCTAGTCTTTCACTCAGGAACAGGACATACTAGAAATGATGTGGAAACTGTGGTGAGAGGCTTTAAAAGACCAAGGGACATCATCAGAATTATCAATACACTCATGGCAATCAAACTACAGTGTAAGGATAGGACAGTATTCACAATACCCGTGTATGCCCCACAGTAGGGTTGTGATAGGGAGGAAAAGAGAACATTCAGGCAGAAGTTGTAGGACCTACTTGATAAAAGCAGGGTAAGATGAGCTGGTGTTGATAACGGACGCCCTGAATGCACATATCAGGACAGACAGAACAGGATATGAGGGAGGCCCCAGTCCATGCGGGTAGGGCAACAGGAATAAAGGATAGGTATTCCACAATTTTGTCTGGTAGACTTGATTGAGGCCAACACATGGCTCAGTAAGACAGAGACAATCACATGATCACATACAAGCGCCAACAAGCAACTCTTAAGACAGACTTCATCCTAGAAAGGAAAGGCACTGGAATAGAATCAAAGATTGCAAAGTCATCCCCAGTGAAACAGTCAGACCACAGCATAAACCACTGGTGATCTTAATCATCTGCAAGCAGTGATTTTAGAAGGCACCAAGGTCAACAGAGACTAGGATAAAGACCTGGAAGTCAGGTGGAGTGAAAGCACAAGCATTGAAGGAAATGCTCAGGGTTCTAGCACTTCAACAAGAAAAGGAAGTAGGTTGAGTTAAAGAAGAATGTCAGTGTCTTAAAACAGCATTTGTGAAAACTATAGAAGAGATATGAGGTCTGAGCCACATATTGAAAAAGTTACATAAGGAAAGCTGGTGGTAGAATGCAGAAATCCAGGAAGTTAAAAAATAAATAAATAAATAAAAGGGATGCAGGAAAAAGTGGAAGATACTAAAGATGGACTAGGTTAAGAAGGAATGGTGGGCAAATTACAGACCCTGGAAACTCAGACCCATAAATCCCACTAGTCTCATGCAAAGCCATGGAAAGAATTACAATGGAATTGATCAATAATGACATAGGAAACCTCCAGAAACTGGACCCAACCAAATCTGGTTTTGTCAAGGGCAGGTCATGCCTGCTCAACCTTATCTTAGGCCTTCCTCTTTTCCTGTTACCTGGTAGCTTCATCCTTAGCATCTTTTTCCCAATATACTCAGCATTCCTCCTCAACACATGTCCAAACCAATGTAATCTTGCCTCTCTGGCTTTGTCTCCAAACCTTCCAACCTGGGCTGACCCTCTAATATACTTATTCCTAATCCTGTCCACCCGCGTCACACCCAGTGCAAATCTTAACATCTTTAACTCTGCCACATCCAGCTCTAACTCCTGCCTTTTTGTCAATGCAACTGTCTCCAACCCATATAACATAGCTGGTCTCACTACCCTCTTGTAGACCTTCCCTTTCACTCTTACTGGTACTTGTATGTCACAAAACACTCCTGACACTCTTCTCCACCCATTCCATACTGCCTATACTCTCTTCTTCACCTCTCTTCTACACTCACCATTACTCTGAACTACTGTTCCCAAGTATTTAAAACTCATCCACCTTCTCCACCTCTACTTCTTGCATCCTCACCATTCCTCTATCCTCCCTCTCATTCACACACATATATTCCATCATAGTCCTGCTGACCTTCATTCCTCTTCTCTCTAGAGCATATCTCCATCTCTCCAGGGTCTCCTCCTCACAATGTCATCAGTAAACATCTTAGTCCACAGGCTCCTATCTGATCTTGTCTGTCAACCTGTCCATCACCATTGCAAATAAGAAAAGGGCTCAGAGCTGATCCTTGATGTAATCCCACCTCCACCTTAAACGCATCTGTCACTCTCACCGCAGACCTCACCGCTGTCACACTACCCTCGTACATATCCTGTACCACTCTTACATACTTCTCTGACATTCCTGACTTCCTCATACAATACCACAACTCCTCTCTAGGCACCCTGTCATATGCTTTCTCTAAGTCTACAAAAACACAATGCAACTCCTTCTGACCTTCTCTGTACTTCTCAATCAACACTCTCAGAGCAAACATCGCATTTGTAGTGCTCTTTCCTGGCATGAAACCATACTACTGATCACTAGTCATCACGTCCCTTCTTAACCTAGCTTCCACTACTCTTTCCCATAACTTCATGCTGTGACTGATCAATTTAATCCCTCTGTAGTTACTACAGCTCTGCACATCACCCTTATTCTTAAAAATCGGTACCAAAACACTTTCTCTCCAGTCCTCATGCAACCTCTCACTTTCCAAGATATCATTAAACAATCTGGTTAAAAACACTACTGCCATTTCCCCTAAACATCTTCAGGCTTCCACAGATATGTCATGTGAACCAACAGGCTTTCCAGTATTCATCCTCATCATAGCTATCCTTACTTTCTTCTTGGTAAGCCATTGCACTTTCTGGTTCACCATACCTACATCATCCAGCCTTCTCTCTCTCATTCTCTTCATTCATCAGCCTCTCATAGTACTCTGTCCATCTGCTCAACACACTCTCCTCACTTGTGAGTATGTTTCTTCTCATTATCCTTTGTCACCTTTACCTGCTGCACATCTTTCCTAGCTCGGTGCCTCTGTCTAGCCAATCGGTACAGGTCCTTTTCTCCCTCCTTAGTGTCCAACCTTTCACACAACTCTTCATATGCCTTATCTTTAGCCTTCTCCACCTCTCTCTTTGTCATGCACCTCATTTCCTTATACTCCTGACTGGTACTGCTGACAAATTCAAGAAGTGATGTAAAAACCCTTGTCACCAGGTGGACGAAGAAGTCAGTCACAAGCAAAGTCCTGCAGAGATCAGTCCTGGGAATGCTCCTTTTTTGCATTTACTTCTCTGAAGTCAAGGCCAATTTCAAAGGCCTTTGTTTGACTAAATTTGCAGATGATTTTAAATTAGCAGCTGTCATTGAATCTCTTAACACAAATGTTCTCCACGAGGGGCTGACAGACCAAAAAATGGTGTCAAAACCATGGACTAAAACTAAATGCCAAGAAATGCATAACAGTATCATTTGGGAAGTCATCCAGTCATGATAACCATCATACTGACACCTCCCCTCTAAGAGTTGACCCATTAGTCAGGGACTTGGGGCACACATAGATAGTAATCTAACCTTTGACCATCACTTGTCTACGGTAATGAGGAAATCATTCTATGCTGTGCAACTTATGCTTACTTCAAGTACAGTTGTGTACACTTACCATAAATGTAGATGTTAGAGTGTATTCACTGTTGCAGTAATCACATTTGAGTTATCTGCCTGCAGGTAGCCCTCAGTCGGCCTGAATACCAGAGTCTTGGGATTTCTGCGCCGGATGCAATAGCTTCTTCCATGACTGTCAGGATGTCATGGGTATAAAACATGCAGCCGACGCCATTACATCAGTTTTTCTTGCCCCAGATGTCAGGAGCCCCCTAAATAGGAAGCAATTACATGGTGTGGAACACCCTAGCAGAAATCAAATACCAATGATACAAGATATACCAAACAAGAAGGATAGGTAGAAGTAAAGAGAAGTCAGGGGGGCTGGAGGGAGGGTAACCAGGATTGCAACAGTGAATACACTCAAACATCTACATTTATGGTAAGTGTACACAACTGTACTATGTTCTTCATGTTTCACTGTTGCAGTCATCACATTTGGGTTGATTCCCAAAGCTGAGGATGGGTGGAGGCAGTCAAGAAGCATTAGGGCTGGCAAGCAAACCCTGTGAGACTGCTGTAGCAAATCCAGCTCTGGATTGAGAAAGGATAGGTAAGTGGTAATGCTTGGTGAAGGTATGTACAGATCTCCAGTTTGCAGCTTCCCAGATGTTCCTGGCAGGGACTCCCCTGAGAAATGCTGTATAGGTTGACGTAGCCCTAGTGGAAAGTGTTGATACCCTGTGGGGCAGGTTTCCCATGATGTTTGCAGCAGAAATGGATGCAGTGTGCTATCCATGTAGAAATGGTTTGCTCTCTGCCCCTGTAGCCAAACTGACTAGCAGTTGGTCAGAATTTCAGAAAGGCTTAGCCCTGTTCACATGGAACCTAAGCTGCCTGCGCCCATCCAGGGTGTGCAGGATCCCTTCCCCTGCATTTGGAGGACTAGGGAAAAAGTTGGCAAATGAATGGATAGGTTTAAAGCCACACTAGAGAACACCTTTGGCATAAAAGATGGGTTTAGTCCTGAGGGAACCCTGTCCACATGGAAGATAATGAAGGGTTCCACGGCCATAAGGGCTTGCAATTCAGACACTCTTCTTGCTGAAATGATGGCTAGTAGTAAAGCTGTTTTCCAGGAGAGGAATTTTTAACTCTGCTGAAGCAGCAGGTTCAAATGGGTGGAAGACTGTTTTTTTTTTTTTTTTTTTTTTTTTTATCCAATACAAAGTTAAGGTCCCAGGCTGGAGTGGGAGCTCCCCTAGGGGGTCTTAAATTTCTGGCTCCTCCCGAGACCTGTTTGACCAGAGGATGAGAGAAGATGGGTGACTCAGTATTATAATGAACTGAAATGGCAGAGGCATGAATCTTAATGGAAGAGAAGCATAGGCCTTTGTGGAACATTTCTGTTAAGTAATCTAGTCTATGAGGTAAGCTGGGCACATTTGTGTCTATTCCTTGAGGCTGGCTCAGTATCTTTTCCACTTTTCTGAATAGGGTCTTCTAGCAGCAGGCCTTTTTGCCTCCAGGAAAACATCCAGCACTTGTTTCCTGAGGACTCGGGGGATGAACCAGGTTGCTAGGTTCAGGGTTTGTAATTGAGGATGCCAAATTTGGCCCTCTTGCTGGGACAGCAAGGAGGGGGTCTGAAGCAGGTGTCAAGGTGGCAGTACTGTTAGACTGTGCAAAGGTGGGTACCAGAGCTGGCATGGCCAGTCTGGTGCAATCAGGATTTTCCTTGGCTTGTCCTGTATGATCTTAAGTGGAACCTTCGAGGAGGGGCAGAGGAAAGGCATAGATTGAGAGGTTTTCCCATGTACAGGACAGAGCATCCACTTTTCAGGCTTGGCTGTGTGGTGTTCTGGTGTAATATTTGGTCAATTGAAAGGTCTGTTGCGGAAGCAAAGAGGTTCACCACTGCTGCCTCCCACCTGTGGATCAGCAGCTTGAATTATTTGGGTTCTAGTTTCCACTCATGCGGGTCCATTACATTTCTGAAGTCATCTGCCAGTGAACATAGTTTGCCTGGCAGGGACTGAGCTTGTAGGTGCACTCGGTTGCTCAAGGCCGTGTCCCCCAGAGCCATGGCTAACTTGCAGAGTTGGTAGGAATGGGTTCCCCCCTGCTTGTTTATGTACCACATAACTGTGGTGTTGTCTGTCTTTATCAATAGTTGGCCTGGGAAAATAAGGCGTTTGAAGGCTGTCAGAGCATTCTGTACAGCTAACATTTCTTTTTGATTGATATGCAGGTGCACTTGTTTGGGCTCCATTTGTCTAGAATACCTTGTCCTGCCATGTGAGCCCCCCATGAATAGTCTGATGTTAGAGTTTGGGAGGCAGGGGGTAAAGTGAAAGGGAGTCCTTTGTTGTGGTAGCAGGCCTCTCCCCACCAGAGAAACTCTGCCATTAGGCAAGAAATGATAGGAATCATTGTTTGCAGGTCCTGAGAAAGTTGATACCAGAGACTTTTTAAGTATCATTGAAGTTTCCTCATATACAGTCCTGCATATGGAATTAGTAGAATGCAAGAGGCTATGAACCCTAGGGTTTGCAGTATTTTTCTTGCAGATAGTTGGGTTTTCGTGACCAATAGATTGAAGTAGTTTGTCAAATACATTTGTTTTTCTGGAATGAGGAATGCCATCTGGGAAGTTGTGTTCAAGCTTGCTCCCTGGAATACAACCTGTTGGCCGAGTACCTGATTTATTTTCATTGATGGTGAACCCCAGTGAAGTTAGAAGTCTCTTTACAAATGTCAGGTGCTGGAGTAGCAATTCCTGACTGTCCGCCTGAATCAGGGAAATCATGCAGGTATGTGTAAATTTTAATTTTTCTCTGCCTGCAAAATGCAATGGCTGAAGCTACGCATTTTGTGAATACCCTGAGTGCAGTAGATAAGCCAAAGGGAAGTGCAGAAAATTGATAATGCATACAGTCTGCTCTGAAACTAATGTATTTCCTGCAAGATTCCCTTATGAGTATGTGCAGATAAACTTCTTTAAAGTCTAGGGTGGCTAGCCAGGAGTCCTTGGCTAGCATGGGAAGCAGCTGTTGGAGAGTAAGCATCTTGAGCCTTGGAACCACCAGGAAGGGGTTGAGAACAGACAGATCCAGGACAGACTGCCAAGAGTTTTCTTTCCTGGGAACCAGAAACAGTCTGGAGTAAAAACCTTGTCCCCTATGCTCTTCTGGGACAGGTTGAGTACCCTGATACTGAGAAGAGAAAGTACTTGGTTTTGGGCCTCTGCCCACTGATTTGGGGGGAGGTCTGGCCATCCACTTGGGGTTGGTAGTGAGTGGAAGTAGAATCTGTATCCCTGGGATACAATGTTAAAGACTCATGTGTTCTGGGTGATGTACTTTCAGTGTTTTGCATGTAGGTCATGGATAAGTCATTGCGAGATTTTACCATAGGATGTTGGCTTAGTACTCCCTGCTTTAGAGGTGGGCGCACTCCATTGCTTAGATCTGTGCATACCCTGAGACTGTAATCATGGTGGTATGCTGCCCCTGGGTTAGGACTGAGAAGGTCTGGGAGGGACTGGAAATGACCAGTTTAAATGACCAGTTGCATAGACGTAGCTTTTTCCTCCATCTTTTTAAGGACTTCTGCTTTATTGGCAAACAGGCGTTCATGATTTAGTGGTGCATCTAGTAATCTTTGTTCCTTAAAATAGCATGCTTTCTAAGAACCGGCCCAGTGACAGCAGCCCTGCAATTTGTTTCTAAGGTATCAAATCCACATTGTAAAGTACGTTTTCCAACTTGGTTAGCGGAATGCATTAACTCTTGTAAACCCTTATGTTCTGCACAATCAGGAATCAACCTCAATTTCTGTTTAATTAGTTCCATAATATGTTGCTGGTACTTAACATATGAAACTGGCAATTTAAAGCCCTGATGAGTATCAGAGGTGTATGTCTTCTTACCTCATCTATCTAAAGCCATAGAGTCCCTGTCCGAAGGGGTAGGGCTTTTAGCTATTGTAGCCTTAATGCCTTTAGGACCCTGGGAAATGGTCTCTGGATCTGCAGTATGATTCTTAGAGAGATAATTGTGGGAGTCAGGTACTCTGTAGTACCTGTCAGGATTCCTGGCCACTGGAGGCAAGGTATCCGGGGTAAGGCTGGATTCCAAAATGACATCTACAATCTCCAGAACAGGGGGTATAGCTAGAGGCCTGTGCTGAGGCAAGTCTAAAAATTCTCAGAGTCTTTTTTTGGACTGTGGGTAGTCCTGGCATTCCCAGCAGAAATGTTCTCTTAAGGAATGCAAGGTTTCACCAAAGGAAAAATCTTTTGGAGGGGAGGCAGAGGGGATGGAATCCTCTGCATCTGAATCCTCACAGGTAGATAAGGGAATGTTCTGGTAATCAGAGGGGTCAGAGTCATCAGGCTTCACTGTCTGTAGAATCAGAAAGAAAATCAATCCTTGACGGGGAAGGCTGGCTTCCCCTAATTAAATTTCTTAGGTCTTCAGCCATTCTAAGCATTTGTTTCCGTGGCATGGGAGCTTGAGCATGCTCTTTGGTCGGTTTTCTAGGCGAAGTGTGAACTCTGGAAGATTTAGTCAAAAACGGAGATGTCAGTTTAATACGAACATCAGAAGGTTGGAATACACCCTCAGAAAACAGTGCGTGCACAACGGCTCTGGACCCATCCAAGATGGAGACATCTGCAGAATCCATAGTCAAAGAAACAGCTCGTGGCATACCGAACTTTGAAAGGGTCTCAGCAGAGGCATGCGACTCTGTAGAAGTGGGTATCAGGGGCTGCGAAGGTGCCTCACTGAGTACTGGTCTATGCAGTTTGTCTCTGTCTTTATCCTTACATTTTTTGGAAGATCGGTAGTCGGGTGGCTTATCGAAGCCATTTCGGAATAAGGAGAATAAGAGCGAAATAAATCAGCGACAAAAATAGCCCGACGACTAATAGTTCGGGCTTTGAACAAGGTACAAAACCGACAGCGAGGAACATCGTGGTCTGGGGCCTAAACAGATGGCGCAGTAAGAATGAAAATCTCTGTGAGGTATTTGCTTTCCACAGGCCAGACAATTAACTTTTTCTGACATCAGTTAGAGCAAGAAAAAAGGATCCCAACAAGGTAGTTATCTTTTAGAAGACTTCAGGTCTGAAACTCGAAATTTCAGGAGGCGGCCCACTGGCACTTGTGAACTGCTTCTGCTTTGGGCACTGCACAGCAAGAAAGACTGATGTAATGATGTCGGCTGCATGTTCTATACCCATGACGTCCTGACGTCATGGAAGAAGCGACGGCATCCGATGCAGAAATCCCAAGACTGTGGTATTCAGGCCAACTGAGGGCTATCTGCAGGCAGATAACCCAAATATGATGACTGCAACAGTGAAACATGAAGAACATTCATTATTCCACTGTATTCGGCATTCATCAGACCTATTACAGAGTACAATGCCCCATTTGGTATGTACCTGACCAGGCATATCCAATAATTGGAATGTCCACAGAGGTTCTTCACTAAAAGAATACAGGGTGTAAATTACATGCCCTACACAGACAGCATCAAGGATCTATCCCTGTACTCTGTCTCCTACAGGCTGTTGAGGGAAAATCTATGCCTGACATACAAGGCATTATCAGGCCCCACTCTGATGGACCTCCTGCATAACTGCAAAAGAAACAGCACCAGAATTACCTGTTCTAATGACTTGAATCTTGCCTGCTGGAGAGATAGGTATGTTTTCCAGAGACTACCCCTTCTCTAGAACAGGCTCCCCATTCATGTGGGGCAGAGCTCCTCCCTAACCCAATTCAAGTGTAACTTGGACAACTAGATGGGGAACAGGAAATTCATCCCTGGTCTAGCACCTATGCCTCTAAAGGACACAGGCAGCGTGTAGATGGTTCATCTCCCAGGCCCCTGCTTGTAAATGTTTCATCTCCCAAGCCCCTGCTTACTCTTATCAAGGGTACTAGAACTTGTCAGAGATTTGCGATGCATGGCTAGGCTTAAAAAGGCCCTTCTGGTTGTTAGTCTAGCACCTATGAACCTAATACTGACTAACAACGAGATTAAGAGACCAATCAGAATAGTAAACAACTTCTAGAAAAGTGATTTAATAAATAGCACAAAGAAAATCTGTCAAGATACAAGGCATAGACAGGAAGTCATCAGATACCATTCATAAGGTATGCCAGCAACTATCTGTTCACCAGCCACAGGACAGGATAGCAAAGGCAAACAGGAATACTTCCAGCAGCTTTTGAATGATAAACATCTCCACAGAAGCTGTACTGGCCTGAAACACAGCCTATAATGAAAGAGGAAGAAGAAACCACCCCAGAAGTAGTAAGAACAGCATTAGGGAACATGAAGTCAGGGAAAGCAGTAGGATCAAATGAGGTCACAGAAGATATGGTCAAGCTGTTGGATGAGTTGGGGAGAAATGGCTCCTGAAGACACCTACAGTCATATGGAGAAAATGCCATATCCCAAATGACTGCAGAATAAGCATTCTAGTGCCAGTGCACAATAACAAAGGGGACATTCACAACTGTGGGCAGTACAGGGGTATTAAAACTCCTGTCACACTTCATGAAAGTCCTGGATAGGGTGATTGATAAATACAGACAGCAGTAGAAAGTAGGATGGAAATTAGCATTTTGGTTTCAGATCAGGATGCAGCACAACTGACCCAAAGATTGTAGTGAGACAGATAGTGGAGAAAAATCTAGAGGTTATGAAAAAGTCCAACCTCTTGTTCCTAGACTTGGAGAACAGAGTACAGATGGATTCCCAGTGGGAGTGTGCATACATCAGGGTTCAGCCCACTGATGTTCGTCCCTGGCGATGGAGAAAATTAAACAGGTCAGAAGGAACAGATCAACAAAGTTGCTGAATGCAGATGATGTGGCATTAAAAGCAGAATGTGAATAGAATAGGATCTTAAGCAAATGACATGGAAATGAAATACAAAGCTAAAGGCACATGGGATGACATGGAGTACAGACAAGATAGTTGTCATGGCAACAAATGGGAAAATTAGAGTATGACGAAAACTGAGACAGGAGGAAATATTGTGGAAGAGGTTAACACTTCAAGTATCTGGGAGGGTTGGTGGAGAAAGGAAGGTTGAATGAAAAGATCAATGCTAAAAAGAGAGGGACTGCAGCCAAGTGGTACAAAAAGTCAGGGTTAGTGTGCAACAGATGATGCCAAAGAAGGTGTACAAAAACAGTTGTGAGACCAGTACTTCTTTATCACACAGAAACCTGGGCAGTAAAGGCAGAGCAGTTGAGGAAGCTATAAGTGAGAGACCCCGAGGCACACGGTAGGATGCACAGTGTGGAACAGAAATAAAAGCTAACATTTGAGAAGATGACAAAACAGCTCCAACTGCAGAGAAGGTCAATTAGAATCGATTACAATTGTTTGGGTACATGTGCAAGAAGGCAGATGATGACTTGGTAAAGAAGATTTCACTGGACCCCACCCAGTTTGGGTTCGGGAAGGGCTGATCTTGTCTCCTGAACCTGACTGACTTCTTCGAATCAGTTTCCAGAGCCGTGGATGAGGGTAAAGCAGTCCACACAGCCTATCTGGACCTCAATAAGGCCTTTGACACCATTCCCTCTCTGGAATCATAGATGAACTTACTAAGCTAGGCATTAATCCCTACGTCACTCGATGGGTTGCCAACTGGCTTATTAACAGAACCCACACTGTAAAAGTAGCTAACTCCAAATCCAGCTCCAGACAAGTGGAGTACCTCAGGGTTCAGTCCTGGGACCTCTCATTTGGCATCTACTTCTCTGAAGTACAGGCCAACATGGGATTCTGGCTAACAAAATTCGCAGATAACTGCAAACTGGGAGCCATTGTTGAATCCCCAAATGATGTGGATGCTCTACAAAAGGGCCTTGCAGAAACAGATGTTTGGTGCCAGAGCCATGAGCTCAAGCTCAATGCCAAGAAATGTACAGTCATCCCTTTGGGAAAAAAACATGTAACCATGAATTACCACATAGGTGGCAGTACACTAAACACCGAAAGTGTGATAAGAGACTTAGGGACACAGGTGGACAGTGGTCTTACCTTCAATAACCACATCGCACAACAGTCAGGAAATCCTTCTATGTGGCACACCTCATCACTAAAGGCTTTTCATCCAGAAAAAAGGAGGTCGTTGTCCCACTGTACTCATCCCTCATTCGATCCATTATAGAATGCAACGCCCCATTTGGTATGTACCTCTCAAGACATCTGCAACAACTGGAAAGGCCGCAGAAATACCTCACTAAAAGAATCACAGGCCTAAAGCAGATGCCCTATGCTGACCACCTTAAACTCCAGCTATACTCTGTTGCATATCATCTACTCCGAGGTGATCTCTGCTTAACATACAAGGCCATGTCAAACCAAGAGCTATTGGACATGCTACACTTAAAGAAATCCCAATCCCTCAGAACCACACGCTCCAGGGATCTAAACCTTGTCATCACAATAAACAAAACATGCTGGAGGGATAGGTTCCTGACCCAGAGACTCCCCAGACTCTAGAATAGACTGCCCATACATGTCAGAGTGCCTCTTTGGCCCTCTTCAAAATGAACCTTGATGATTGGATGGGAGAAAGGATATTCACCCCAGGGATCACGTCAGTCGCCCTGCTAAGACAGGGGTCCAGGGAAGTAAATAGTGTGGGAAGAAATAGCCAGGGAATTGTTATGGCTAGGCTTGTATAGGCCCTAGGGCCGATAGCCTAGTACCAACCTATGAACCTATAAGATAGCTGGATGCACAAAACCCAGGATAAAAAAAGTGCCCAATTCTGGTAGGCGCACTGGTGCCAGGAATGAAAAAAAATGACAGTGTAGAATTCTCAAGACACGTAAACATTCTTACAATGGGGTCAGACCAGGATCAGGGGGAGGAAGTCCCCCCCTGTTGTAGAAGGAAGTAGTAGTCTACAAAAATTACAACAACCTGTAGGCCAAAAAAGAGCCATAAAGATGATAAAATGGACTGCTGAGGATAAGAAAGAAATTATGTGTTGATACTATTATGCAAGAAGCCCAGAATTTCCAGACAGAAGATATACAAAAAGATTAAGAGAGAAGTTAGAGGAAAGAAAAATATTTGCACAAGAAAAACTGTCAGAAGCTTCAAATAAAGATGTGTTCATTAATACAAAAGATTTATGAAAAACTGATAACTCCACAAATTTTACCAGGCACTAGAAAATTTCCACAAACTACAAATTATATAAACCAACACAACTCGTGGAGCCAGACCTAATACCAAAAGAAGAGTCCAAAGTAAAATGCTTCTGTTTATTCACAACCACAAAATGAGTCAAGCACTTTTGTCCATCACACTACAGGACTTTATCAAAACAGTTAACATCCAGTCACAAAGTGCTTTTATCCTTGAATTAACAGCAATTAAGTACTGAAATAATTCAATTATCCAATAAAAGTATCCATGAACTTTTAAAACATTCAGGTAGTCATTCTAAATTCACAATGTATTAGCTGTTACCATTTCAAATGAAAATAATTATTGTTAATGAATATTAAATAATTAATATGAATATAAAACAAACATATATTGTTCAAAAACTTTCTAAAAAAAAAACTTTCACAGTTCACAGTTTAGTCACGCTTTCTTTAAGTATAGGTACAAGGGAAACAATGTCATTCAACCCTGGAGGGTGGGTGGTATTTAACAAAATCTGCCATCTATACTCACTTCTGTATATGTTATTTGACCAGACCCCCCTCTAATATCTTTCTTAATAATTTCCAAGATACCAAAACGAAATTCTTGCCTAACCCCACAAGAGAGTGTGTGCTTATATAGAGCATTGTTAGTATTGTGTGTAGCATAGCATATAAATGTTCATATAGATTTCTGTCCCAGAGACTTCCCATACTCTGGAACAAACTGCCTATCCATATCAAACAAAGCTCCTCATTAGCACTCAAGAAAAATCTTGATGATTGGATGGGAGATAGGAAATTCAGGCCGGGGATCAAGCTCTGCTTGACAGGGGCACAGGAAATAATTTTCTTGGGTGGCAAAAGCCAGGGTACCGTTTGGCTAGGCTTATATAGGCCCTAGGGCCAATAGCCTAGTACCTACCTATGAACCTATGAAGAAGCGAGGAAGAAGGCGAGAGGAAACAAGGACATACAGCAAAGAGATGGATGGATTATCTGAGAGAAGATTTGCAAGACTCAGACATGGCTATTGAGGTAGATACAAGTGTACTACTAAATCAATATGTGGCAACAGTTGATATGACTCCCCACCCTATGCAGAAAAAATTGGGAAAAGGGGAGTTGATAATGATGACATGAAAAGTTGAAGTATGATACTTGCAAATGAAAACCAACTCCATCTTAAGACTGGACTCAAGTTTCCCACTTGCAGTCAGACTTGCTTTTCGTTCGTATTTGCAAAATACTTAACTGATCTACAGTTGAATCTGTCTTTAAAAACAAAAAAGTTTTCATGTCCTCTCAGTCAGAAGGGATCAGCCAAAAATTGATGCAGGATAAAGCAGAACTATTGGCAAGATGCAGGGGAAAGGCAAGAGTCTTGTAATCTTGGTGAATGCCCTAACAAGTCAATCCTCATGTTTTAATCCTTAAATTTATTCTAATCTTAGGTCCTATGCCTTCTGATTTGGATTTTCTAGGTTCAATTCTAATTGCAAAATAGATAGTAATAGTATGTAAAGTTATTCAATCACATTTTTATTACTTTAATTTACAGTAAAGTATGTTTAAGGAAGCTTTTAACTTGTACCTTCTATTTAGTTAAATTCAACACTACCACACAACCTCTGTGGGGAACAAAGCACTACCTCTGTGACTCATGAATACCAAAGTACTCACCTATGATAGTCATCCACACAGTAAGGCTGATTCCCTTGGTCCACAATAAATGGTGTTCCCTCCAGGCTTCTGTGGCAGTTCACACATGTGAAACACTCCGGGTGGTAGGCATTGCCTGTAGCTTTCAGCATGCGTTCTGTAATGGTTTTCTTGCATGCAGCACACTTCTCCAGTGTACCCTGTTTGGGAAGATAAGAAGACAATAAAATGAGCACAGGAAACTGTTTTATGGATACCAAAGACCTCTGAGTTAGGAGAAACACAGAAGGACTGAAGTATAATACATATACTTCAGCCTTGCCAACCTGTGACTGCATCAGAATCAAAGCACAGTGTGAAACCATTTAAGAGATGAAAAGTACCAAGTGGAGGAAAACTTAGAGGGGCACCTCCACAAAAATGACAGCTCTCTGCAATTCACTTCTTTAATAGGAAAACACCACCTCCAATGTAGTTATGTCAGAGTTAGTTTTGCCCTTGTATTCCCTAGGTGGTAGTGGTGGTGGTGTTCCAAGCCCAGAAACTCTTCAGCATCCTTACTTATTTTTTTGCACTAGGTTTTCTGTCACACATCATGAGGGTCCCACCATTTCTCAATTTAAATATTGCATTTTTCAGGAAAGGAATCCATCTCCACTCGCATGAGGTATGCTATACAATACAGATACTGCAAATTTCACTGTTGTTAATCATACAGAACTTTACTTTGCGACTGTGGCTTGCTTAGATTAGTAAAGTGGTATAACAGCTAAAGTAACTCTTTTTACAGAAAGTTAACATAGGCACTTTATTTACAAGAAAAAGGAGAGAGGTGCTAAACTGCAACACTACATATTTTTGTCCAGTTAAATGGATAAAGGCAAATTACACCTAACATCAAACTACAGGCAGATGTCATTCACCTTACTAGCTCTCTGAAGAGATAATTCTCCGTCAAAGAATTATAAGGACTGGCAATTTTCACATTTGGCGAAATCATGAGTGGACAGGTGATCCGCTGTGGCGACCCCTAACTGGGAAAAAGCCGAAAGAAGATGATGATGCAGGAACAAGGGTCTAGAAATGTTTCAAGAACTACAGGTTTGAACACTAATAACTCCCCCTGCTTTACAAGAATTTTAAGTGATAAAATGCATATGGATTATGAAAGGCTTTTGCCAGCTTATAGCAAGCACAGATCAGAGCAAGGCAGTAAAAAAGAAACTCTGAAATTGGTTTCATAAACTAAGAAGCCAGTCACTCACAGCACAATTACTGTAAATGAAGTAGGAAGAATGCCTCTCATTTACGATGTCCTAGCTGTTTCATACTCTGAGTGCATTCCTGGATGAGGGCAAAAATACTGCAGATAAGACTCAAATCATTATGGCAGTCCCTGGGACAGCCATTTTGGGACACAGAAAGTGGGAAAAAATGCTAATGAATACTTAGAATGATTCTGATGCATTGGTAGTGCCCAAAACATTAAGATGCAATACAAACTGTGCACAATTTTTTCAGTTTTAGGGCAGAGTTTTCATTTACATCACAACAAATATTTAAAATGGATTGCATGCAACTCCTACTCTAATGTTAAAAAGGATTCACTCACATGATGATTTTAGACTGTACATAAGGCTTGAAGTATGCCATTCTAGACAAGATTTATGCCTGCCTGACTTAAGTGCACAACCACTAATCTTACAATAGCATCAGAGTGACTGTAAGACCAAGTTATAAAGCTAACAGGACAGTAGCCTAAAAAAATTCTAGAGCATCACTGCAAACAAATGTATAACTCTGAAAGTTATTTTTCTCCCTCTTAGTAATATGGTAATATAGTTATGTTTAATTATACAATTACAGTGCTAGTAGCACAACAGGTAGCACATTTGCCTTTGGTTCTTTTCCTATCCCAGTTGATCATACTGCTGACACTACAGTGCAGCATTAGGGGGTTGCTGTACTTCAATGCATCTTCCTTCAGATGAAATGTTAAACAAGGGTCCCCCATCTGCTTGAGTTTGTGCTAGCTCAGACAGAAGTAAAAGATCCAACAGCACCTATTGAAAAGAGCAGGGAAGTTCCCCGCTGCCCTGGACAAATTTTCTCTAGTAGTAAAAATGCCACTTCAGGTCTCCCCTGAAAAGAGGCCACTAACCTAGTGGGACTAACATGGTCAACAAAGGATAAATAAATAAATTAAACATTCCAGGCAGCATTTTGTTTTTACAGTTAGAATGAGATGTCACCCAAATTCTACATACTAATGAAAACACGTCATTTCCATTACATTGTCACATCATTTTCTCTAACTGACGTATGCATTAATTGCCATTTGTTTACCAGGAAAGTTCAGCTGGATCATAACCACTTTTCAGTGGAGGCTTGGAGAGAAAGGCCCCATTAATATTACATGTACTACAAATCGGAGTTAACTATTTACATAAATATTTAAAACGAAGAAATTCTAATAGTAATTTAATTTTTTCATGGCTTAATTTCTCCAAGCTTTTTGGGCTTCTAATACCATGACGGGAAACAACTCAATTCCTAAATATGATTAAAGATAGTGAAGCCAGTACTGTTTCCATATTTGATGTTAGCCAAAAGTGCTCTTTCCAGCACTCACAATGTTCCCAGAACTGCTGACTCCTGCAATTCATATGGAGTCACTTGTGTCTGTAGCATATCTAAATATGTCTGTAAATTCTTTTTTTTTTTTTTTTTTTTTTTTTATAAGACCCATTACTCCTGCTAACTGTCTGGGTATCGTTCTACATTGCCCTCATTTCTGCCTGCAAATCCTGGTCTTTGACTCTCTCTATGCAAGAAACTGTAATCACTGGCTATAGCAATTTTAATGATCAATGCATTTTAGTCTTCTTTTCATGGACTACTATATCTAGTTTTCTCGCATCTATTTTTTTTTTTTTTTAACTTTTGGTAGTGGGTAATCCTATGTGATATACACTTAGTCTTTTTTATAATGCTTTGTGGTTCATATTTCCAGTGCTTCTCAGCTACTTATTTGTGAGTAGTAAGAATGTTGTACTAGAATGGTGGTACCTTACTGAGCAGTAGGGCAGTAATAAATTTTGTAGTGCAGGGTATTTTCTGGATGATGAATGAGTTTATGTGCTGTAGTTAGTTGCAAATATGTTACTTAGTTGTGTAGTTCAATCCAGTTTAATTGCTTTAAGCTAAGACAATGGTGGGTCATATGAAGGGAGACTGGTGGCAAATTTAGCTATATTATTGTAGCAGGAGACAAGTTTTTCTCAGAGTATTGTTTAAGCTTGTTAGGATAGGAGCGGTATACAAGAGACTCGGCAATAAGAAGGTGGTGGCTAGAGTGTTTCTTGTAGTATTCTTAAGGACTCCATTAATCCTATAAAGGGACCCTAGTTTCTGGTGTGTAGATTTGATGGTGTGCAGTACATTCTGGTCATATCGGAGATTGCCATCTATTATTAGCATCTAGAAGGTTACTGTGAGTTATAGTTTCAATGATAGTATTATCTACTGACTATGGTAAAAGACTGCTTTTGATTTTGGCTACATTTTGAGGTAAAAAGCATTAATTTAGTTTTCTTGGGGTTGAGTAGGAGGTTTGATTCTTTGAGCTAAGTTTCTACAGAGGAGTATGATTGTTGGGGTAAAGTCTTGACGTTTATTTACTGTTGAGGCTGCACATATTAATGCTGAGTTTTCAGCATACTGAACTAAACTAGCATGGTGAGTGGAGGTGTGGAGGTTATTAATAAATACAGTAAATAGGAGCGAACCCAGAATAGAGCCCTGAGGGACACCTTTAGTAACTGGTTGAAAGGATGAGTAAGTTTGTTGCCTCCCAGATAAGCAACTAAGAAACCAAGACAAGGAGTACTGTCAAAGTCCTACTGAGGAGAGTCGAATGAGCAGTTGCTGGCACAAAACAGTATCAAATGACTTGGACAAGTCTAAGAACATGGTGGACACACACCATTGTTTCTATGTTGGTTTATTATACTGGTAAAATGTAGTAGAGCAGTAGTGGTGCTGTGCTGGGGCCTAAAGCCATGTTGTGTTTCTGACAGCAGATTATTTGTGGTTAGGTAATGCATCAGCTGCATACGGACGCATTTTTCTAATATGCTGCAGAGGAGGGAAGAGAATCACTATTGGTCTGTAATTATTAAACTCTGTAAATGTGCCGTCTTTGTGCAGTTTTTTTTTTCCCCTCTCTTTTTTTATTTTTTTTATTTTTGGTCTCTGTTTCTTGCAGACATTCTACAGGAAGTTCCAGAACAGCTTCCTGTGACATTTTCTTCAGCTGCATCCTGCATCATCCATTGCTCTTTCATATGGAAATTCACTGGCCTATCACTCCACAACACTGTGTCAGAGTTGCCACCGTTTCTGCTCTTTCCCTTGCTGTGCAACTCCACCTGAACTTTTGCATGGGTTTCCTACTGAAGGCACCGGAGTACCTTTATATAGCAAGTGACCAGATCCTTCCCATTCCACCTGTTTCTCCTTAATTTGGGGACTCATTCTTCTATCATGCTGTGACTTGACCAGGGTAGGATTTTCTACACTAACTCCTTCACTTCACAGATGACCCATAACTTCAGTTTACATGTCTAACTTCTCCATCGCTGATCTTTTTTACTTGCTCCCTTTATCTTATTTTTTGTATTGTACATTTACCATATCCAGATGCCTTTGCCTGAATTTCTCTTCAAATATCTTTGTTGCTGCTTTTTTGTATTCATTAGTTTTGCTTTCTCATTTGCATATATTGATGAGAAGTCATTTGTTCTCCATTTTTTAAAACTTTCACTATGTTTGGATCGTGTGAGGTCAGCTGATATGTATGCAGGCCTACGACTGCAGATATAGACATGTAATCAAATTATGAGGAGGCACATACCTCCTTCAGAATGGGGAATAAATAATCTTGGTATACAGAGTTTTATAAATCAGTTGAGAAGGATGAAGCATTTTTCTTGTTTTCCTGTCCAACTAATCCAGTACCTTTTTGGGCCAGTCAACCACCCCAAAACTGTAAGTTAGAATGGGAAGAGCAAATTGATTTATAGCTTGGACTTTGCTTCTATATGTCAGGGATGTTTTCAGTATTAATTTTAGTCTTCCAAACTATTCCTTACTAAGTTTAATTCACATTTGTTCATGTTTTACTGTCAATCCTTCATCAATTCCCAAATATTTATGCACTCCCTACTGCTCAGGTTTTCTTTATATCACCTTCCTGTCCCCAGACTGATATTTTCTTGGTGCTGCAGCTTTCCTGCTTTAAATGTCACTTTCCCACATTTATCAGAACCAAATGACACTCATACCATCTGAGAAAGTTTTGACCACTTGCAATTGTGCTTTCAGTTCCTCGTCTGATGAACTATACAGTTTTAAATCATCCACAAAAAGATGATGAAAAGTCTTTACACTTTGTTGTTTTTGGGAACCAAACTGCAATCATGACCTAATCTGATAAGCAGACAGCTAAATGGGTTAACGGCAAGACAAAAGAGTGAGGTGAGAGAGGCACCCTGGAATATCCCCCTTTGAATTTTTATCCCTGGGATAATAACTTGCCCTTTATCATATCTTAGCTGCAAAGTGGTTTGCCACCACTTCATAGTCACTCTAATTGATCAATGTAGGGTGTACCTTATACATTTGTAAGCACTCCTTTATCCACGAATGTGGGATGCTGTCGACTGCTTTTTTTGAGTCTATCTTATGCCATACTTTGATATGTGCCCTTTTTGCAATTCTCCATTATGACTTTAATTTAACAACAAATTATCCTTTGTTCCATATGACTTTATTTTGTTCCCTTTTGTTCTATTGTCATGAATGAGTTTATTTATTTATTTATTTATTGCAGTTGGTTTACCAGGATAGTCCATTGGGCCATAAAGAACCCGTTTTCAATGGAGTCCTGGGGAGAAAAGCTCCAAAAAAGCAAAAAAGATACATGTAACAGAACAATATAGGTACAGCAGGCAGTAATGAAAGTTATACAAAATAAGGAAGCAAAACAAATTTAAAAACAAATTATGTGCAAAATATAACAATTAATACAGATAGAGAAGAATATACAACAATAGTACAACAAATATAGCAATGAATACAGCTTTGAGAGGAATCATACTAACTAAGGAAATGTACAATGTGATGCTAAAGGACATTGCATAGTGGGGGAAGTAGAGTTAAGGGCCTGTCTAGTAGATTTTATGCAATTCTAAAGGTATAGTAGGAAGTTAGCAGGAAGGAGAAGGGGAGGTGAGAGGACAGAGTTAGTTATGTAGGGTGGGAGCAAGAGCATTCCCACTGTGATGCTAGATGTGAAAGAAGAGATTTTTTGAAAGTAGAGTGGTTAGAGGTGGTGCGGATGGAAGGTGGTAGGGAGTTCCAATGGCGAGCTAGGCTGAAGGAAAGGAGGTTTCTGCCTGGGGGATGAGTAGGTTTATGCACTTCTAGTAGGTTTTGATTGTTTGACCTTAATACTCTGTTGGGTAGGTGCATTTTAAAGGCAGATGAAAGGGATGGACAGAGGGAGGGGTTAAGAATAAGCTTGTGGGCTAGAGATAGTTGAATGTAAGTTAGTTGATTGGGAAGTTCTAGCCATTGTAGATTCTGGAGGGAGGAACAATGATGGGTGGAGGAACTATGGCTGGTGGCAAATTTTGCGATTTTGTTGTAGCAACAGGAGAGCTGTTTTTTTAAAGAGGACTGAAGATTTGTTAGGAGAGGGGCACCATAGAGAAGGGAGGGGATAAGGAAGCAAGTGGAAAGAGTAATTTTAGTGGCAGGTGTGAGGTAGGGATTCTGTCTGTAAAGCATGCCTAGTTTCTGATGGGTTTTTTTGATATTTAGTTGTAGGTGAGAGTTAAATTTAAGTTGGTTATCAATTTGGACCCCAAGTAGCTTAGTCTCTGACACTATTTCTAGAGGAGAGTTATTTTGACTAGTGATTGAGAATGTGTTCATATCAAAAGGAGTAAGTTTAGAAGGAGTAAATATCATTAGTTTGGTCTTGGAAGCATTGAGAGCTAGATGGTTACTTAACATCCATTGTTCTGTGGTAGAGAAGGCATCTTGAGTTAGTTTTTGAAGTATAGCGATAGAAGAGGCAGAACAGATGATAGTTGAATCATCTGCATATTGGATGATGTTTGAGTATGGGATAGATTTGTGGAAATTGTTTATAAATATATTAAAGAGAAGGGGACCCAGTATGGAGCCTTGAGGAACTCCTGTAGGGGTACTAAGGAATGGGGAGGTGGCTTTCTTCCATTTTACTGCTTGATTTCTGTTGGATAAGTAACTAGAGAACCAACTCAAGGAGGAGGGAGATAGATTAAGTTCAGAGAGTTTAGCTAAAAGCAGGCTGTGTGATATAGTATCAAAGGCTTTGGAGAGGTCAAGTAGCAGGGTAGAGACAAATTGGCCAGAATCACGAGCTTTATTTACAAGTTCAAGGAAGGAAAGGAGGGCTGTCATGGTGCTATGATTTGGTCTGAATCCGTGTTGTGTGGGAGTTATGAGGTGATTATCTAGGAGATATGGAAGGAGTTGAAGTTGGACACATTTTTCTAAGATTTTAGAGATGGGGGACAGGATAGCTATGGGGCGGAAATTTGTTACATTGTTATTGTTACCACCTTTGTGTAGAGGTAAGATAAATGCCTGTTTCCAGATTTGAGGAACTGTAGATTCTTGAATGGAACGGTTTATTAAGATGCTAATGGGGTAGGCAAGTGTTTCTGCAGCTATACTAAGAAAGTAAGAAGGGATATTATCAGGAGCATTGGTACATGGCTTCAATTTCAGAAGGAGTTTTTTTATAGTAGATGTAGGTATGGGTTTTAATGAGAATAAGGGAGAGTCAGGAGAGGGGGAATTAGGGGGTGATTGAGATGAGGGAGAAGTTTGTGTGGAAGAGGAGGTAGAGGATTTGGTAGATGGGGAATGGGGAGTAGTAGGGGTGGGTGAGGGAGTATTGTGGAGTGTAGTGGTGTTGGAGAATGAAGAGGTTAATTTGGAAATAGAGTCAATAAAAAAGGAGTTAAATTGTGTGGCCAAGACTAATTCTGGAGCATTTGAGTCTGGGGTGGGAGAATCTGGTTTACTAGGGTGAAGGAGACTAGATATGCCTTTCCAGAATTTCTGAGGGTTGTTTTTATTATGGTTTTGGAGAGTAGCGAAGTAGTTTTGTCGATCAGAAGTGATGAGATTTTTTACTTTATTTCGAAGCATTTTATATTCATTGTGGAGCAGTGGTGTCATTTTTCTGGTAGCGTGCCCAGACTTTATCTCTATGTCTCATGGTAGCAAGAGTATTTTTGGAAAGCCAGGGGGCTGATTTTGTTTTTATTCTCTTTGTTCTTAAGGGGGCCTGAGAGTCTAATATTTTTAGGAATATCGAGTTAAAGTGGGAAACTGCACTGTCTACTGGTAGTGTTTTTAGACAGTTCCAATTAATTGCTTGTAAGGAGTTCGAGAAGGTTGTTGGGTTGAATTTTCTTTGGTCACGAATAGTAATATAGTTATGGGTTTGATGTAAGATAGAGGGAAGTCGGTGGGTAAAGATGGGTATGTGGTCACTAAGGGGATCGTGAAGAGTGCCACTTTTGGAGAAATAGTGAGGATGGGAAACAAGGATCCAATCCAGGATACTTCCACTGGAGAGATTTTTTGCAGGGCGAGTTATGGAACTGATTAGCTGTGAGAAATTGTAGAGGTTGATGTTAATGGAGTTTGTTGGAGACTGAATGCAGGCCCATTTAATGTTCACGTCTCCTAGGATTATGGTTTCGTTACTAATGTTACTAGAAAGCCACGAAAGGATGAGTTCAAGTGTAGGAATATTGTCCCCTGGGGGGATATAGAGGGAAGCAAGACATATGTGTTTGTGATTATTGATTTGTAGTAGAGTAAGAAGAAGTTCGGCATTGTTAAAATGTGGTATAGGTTTATTGTAGGGAGTAACTCTTAGGGAGGATGAGTATAGGAGAGCTACTCCTCCACCTTTTTTGTGAGGCCTGTCTTTTCTTATGATGGAGTAGTTTGGAGGAATTATTTCAGAGTCCTTTATACGTGGTTTCAACCAGGTTTCAGAAATAGATAGGATGTCAGGTTTATTGTGTATGAGCCAAGCATGAAGGTTTGGGACTTTGTTTACTATACTTTGGGAGTTTAAAGAAGTAAGTAACAAGGATTTATTTGTGGTGGCTATGGTGGTAGGGCCTGGGTTAGGATGTATATCACCAGATATGAGAGCGATAATTGGATGAAGGAAGAAGTGGTTTAGATGAGAAGACAGTAAGGTAATAAGATCAGGTTTTATTGTAAGTTGGAGAAATTTGTTAGTGGTTATGGGAATGGAGATTGTTTGGGAAGTGATAAGTTTGTATCGGAAAAGAAAGAGATTATCTGTGGGGTATAAATAGGGGGAGATAGGAGAGTATGAGTGTGGGAGAGGTGAGTTCTGATGATTGGTTACATGGAAGGATTGAGAATGGAAGGAAATAGTGGGCTGGGAGAGATAGTGCAGATAGGAGAAGTTGAGGAGGAGAAGTAGTAAAAGGGAGATGAAGGATTGTTTTGAGAGCATGTTGTGAAGAGTTGCTAGGAGGTGAAAATATAGTAGGGTATATGGTATAAAGGAGATGGTATAAATGACTATAAACTTATTTGGCATCACTTCCAGTATATAGTTTATACATCATCAAAAGGCAAGTTATTGGTCTATAGTTTTTAGGATTTAATTGTTCCTGCTTTTAACCAGGTTGGTCTCTTTTCAGGGTGCGCATATAAACAGTTCTTACTCGGGGCTAAGTCTTCATGTAATGATGTACTTTTAGCCAGAAGTTAGATACTGTACTGGGGCCTGGGGTTTTCTGGTCAGGAGCTTTTCTTAAATTTTGTTTCAGTTTTCCTAGCCATTACTTCATTCCATTTCATATCTTGTACATTTGACCTGCTTACCATTTCTTTTACTTCTATCCATTCAGCATCTTTGTTATGTTCCACAGGCTCTCCATAATTATTTTTCTAAAATATGTCCATTTCTTCTTTTTTGGTGGTGTTTCTACTCCTTTTGCCTGGTTTCCCAATTCTTTATAAAACATTTTTGGGTCATCAATGTAATGCTTATTTTGTACTTTTTCTTTATATTTGTCTACAGATCTTCTAAGTTTTTCCGCCTATGCTGAGTTTTTAGTTCATTTGCGATAGTGCATGATAGGATCCTGATCTGCTCTAATACTGTGCATTGCTTTTATCACGTCTATCTTTGAGTATATTTTTTGATCTGTTCCCTCTTCTATACTCTTCTAATAGTGACACTTCTAGTCTTAATTGCTTTATAGTTTTCTCTATTCGATACTTCCATGATGGTATTCAATTTCTCCCCTTCCTTTCCCTCACTACCCAGTGTTCTTGTGGGAGGACTTTATCAGTTACTAATTTGGCTGCACACTAATGTATCCTGTTTACTTCTGTTATATCGCATGAATCTCTATGGACAGTCCTAATTACTGTGTTCATTTGTTTTATCAAACTTCTGACTTTTGAGGTTTTATTGACCTTCTGCAGTCTATTTCTTTTATTGATCTTAATATGTCTATCTCTATCAAGTCAAGCAACTCTTCTCTTAGCTCGTTTTTTTTCTAGACTGAGGGTACATTTTTTTGTTTTCCATTTCCTGTGGGCATTCTATATAAAGTTCTATTACATCTTCCTGTGGCACCTTCTCTTCAGTTTCATTCTGTGCTATCCGTTGCTCTGTCATATGAAAACTCACTGGCCTATCACTTCTCAACATTAACCATGTAGATGGAGTGCGGACATTGCACTGCCATTTTGATTGCCGATTATTTGGTGCATTTTAAGGGGGGATAGGGGTTCTACACTCCTGAGTGTGTCCTCCTTTGTATGACATGCCTACCAACTATGAACTTGTTGCTGGTTTGTCAGTCATTCCCTACTGCAATATTACCAGCTTACCATTTTTTATGTAACATAGGAAATTAGTGAGTTTTACTTCTGCAGAGATTGCGCTTATTGAGTAATATTGGTGGATTGTAATGACAGAAGTCTGAGTGGCCTTTTATGGTTTAAATTTTTTGAAATGGATAGATTTGTCATTATTGGTTCATACATTTTTCTTCATTGCTCACTAGAAGAATGTTCATACCTACAAATTTAAAACACACTCTAACAAGTGGTGCTGTATTATACAAGGAATATAATTTAATACAATCAGGAAGGTGAATCAAAGAACACATACATGTATGCATGGACCGATAAAAAATGCCTATTGTTTGAAAACAGCCCAAAGGTAAACTTATTCCTAGACTAGCCAGATGCATTTTCTTTGAATGTGGGTTTTCATGCAATTTCAATGAATGTGGGTTTCAAGGACAGAGAAGTTTACTGCTCATGCCAAGTCGGCTTTCGTTGTGAGACTGTATTGGTTTAGCAAATGGCAATCAGTGCTTTTTTATTTCAATATCTGTAATCACTGGAGAAGTAAATAAGAAAATAGTACGCACGCTGACAGGCTTGAACAGATTTTATGGTAACTGGGGAGAAATAGCCAAGTAATGGAACACTGGAATGTCTGGGGAGGGGGTTGCGGCTGAGAGTAAGGGATTGCTGTGGGGGGGGGGGGGAATGTGCATAGTTTTGCATCATGTTTTGGTTCTGTTTCTTGTGAAAATTTACGACGTTATGTCAAACTGTGTGGTGTAGTAATACTCAGACAGATAGATATTCGAGTTTCAGTGTTCACAACCTTAAGGAAATGTAATGCAAAACTTATTCAGCGTAGAACTTTGTTACATAAGATAAGAACAAATTTCAAATATCTGACTTTGAAACTTTGCCCATCAGTACCTTTTGGGCTTTGTCCTCTGGCTTTCAACTGTCCAAGATTTTGCTACATATTTTGGTATGTTTGTAAAACATAAGGTTTTCTGGCAAAGTGGTTAAGACTAAACTAGTGTTTAAATGACAGACAAGAGACTATCAGAGTTCATATCCTTCAGAAAACATGCAAATGCAAAACCTGTTGTCCTAGCAAGTATAGTACATAAGGTCCCTATTTAACATCTAGCCCTGATACTGAACATTTGTAAATTTTTTTTTTTTTGCTTTGCCCCACATCTTTCCACAGACACTGAACTTGCAGAATGTCATAGTACATTATATTTCTGGTATGTTGTAGGTTGCAGTCACTAAGTAAAGGTAAATTTGAATTTCAAATGTCATAACTTCACAGTCTGTTATTCCAGCAACTTTCTAAAGATTATACAAGAGCAGTATTAAAAACGTATCCCTGGTTTTGCATCTTAAGACAATTTGAAATAACTAGCTGATCTCTCTTGCTAGCTCAGGTTCTTTAAGCCAATGAGCTTTTTTGTCAGGAACCTTTAGGGTCTGATTAGTGCAGAATATACAGGGGTAAGGACTTCCTTGGATATAAAGGAAATACCCTGTGCAAGTCAGCTGTGCCAGACAGAAGGATTTCATGACCACTGTTGTAAAACGGTCAAAGATTTATAAGCACCTATTAAGTTACTGATCTTTGAGGATCTTAAGAAGCTTAGGCATGCATTCCAATTATAAATATCTGATAGGAATATTCAAAGATGGCAAAAAGTGTGAGTTACATATTTCTCATATCCATGTGGGCCAGTGGTGCTAAACTGGAGGTGAATTTGCAGATGCCCATCCATACATCCAGACTGGTTTTACATGGTGTGAAAGACTGCTCAGTAGGAATGGTATTCTCTGTGATAAATACCCATCTATATAGCTTTACTCCTAATTTCATGATTTTGTTTACAATTCCTGAATACAGAATAGTGTTGAATGATTTGACCAGGAGAAGATGGGCAGTATGCATCATTTTCCCTTCGTCCACAGCTTTCGTTACTTTCTCAAAAAAAATAAATAAATCAATACACCAGGTTGATTACACACGATTGGTCTCTGAAACCAAATCATGCTGGAGCCAACGTATGAAGGTTTCCTATGTCTATTTAATCCATGATAATTCTTTCCATGCCTTTACATACAAGACTAGTTACACTTATGGGTCTGTATTATCCAGGTAAATACTTGTGCTGAGGATTAACTGTTGTAGTCCTCCATTCACTAGGCATGAAGCCAGTTAAAAAGCTAGTGTTTAACAGTGATTTTTGAGGTCTTGATATCTCATGTTTCATGCTATTAAAGAGGAATCCCTGGACATTATCAGGGCCCACTGATGTAGTACTCTTTGCCATGGAGAAGGCATTGAAGACTTGTTCACCAGTGATCGTCAGGGGAGTTACGGTCGAGGGTATAAATGTAATCAGCCCGTAGGTTTGCTATATCCCCCGATTCCTTCTATGTGGCTCCATTTACATTTAGTTCAGCATACTGTTGTGTGTTATCTTTGATGTTTCAGACAAAAGGTCTTGTGGTTATCCTCTGCCTTTGAGGCTATCTTTACCTTAAATTTGTCTTTGCTGGACTAAGTTTTCTGAGTTGTTTATTTAGTTTGAGGGGTTTCTCGCCTTGCTGGGTACTGGACTTCCTAGTTTTGGCCATGATTTTCTTCCTTTTGCTATACAACTTGCAGATGTTGGGATTCCACCAGGGTGGCTTGCTGTTTGAGTTAATTCTCTGCTTATTCCTTGTGGGTACAACTGCCTCAGTGCAACTGTACCCATAAGGAATAGCTGCCTCAATGCAGCTGTTTACGTGATGGTATAGGGTTTCTGTGAACCCATATTAGTAGCAGAGTTCACACGGTTTGTGAGGATGTAAATTTTACCAAGGTATAACTCAGTAGTAGGGGGTATGCTTTGGTATAATTTTAAAATGTTTGAGGGTTAGATGGCATCCACTTGTGACAAGTGTTTGGACAGGTACATACCAAAAGAGGCATTATGCTCAATGATTGGCCTAATGAGTGCCAAGTAGAATGGGGACAATTGTGCCTGGATCTGGATGCTATACCTTAAACTATAAGCTGTACAATGAAAAAGGATTTCCTTACAATAGTGAATATGTGGTGATCAAGGGACAGTCCATTGTTGACATAGGCTCCCGGATGAGATTGGTTAAGCGTGTGTGCCTTTAATTGCCTGGGCCCATTGAAGCCCAACTTTCAAGCAAGGGAATGTCTGTTGCAGTACTTCATTCATCCAGCACAAACCTATATTGAAATTAGTACAGAATAGCCTTTTAGGGGGTTCAACAAGTCATGTTTCGGGCTAACCAGTAGGCAGCCTGGTTGGTTATCCAGTCCCAATACACATTATATTCTTGGCCTTAGGTAGTGACTTGAGAAATTGTTGAAAGATTTGAAGGGGGTATAGATGCAGGCATTTGATCTGAGAACACTGGCTGGGGGGGGGGGGGGGGGGGTTCCAGCTGAATTAGCCGGCCAGTGGATTGGCTGTGTCCTCTGGTCCAAGTATGTGACATCATTTGATGCTGGCTCACTGTCATTGTTTGAGACTTCTAACATAGTTAAAGCTTTCTGGTCATCTTTCACCTGGTTTTATATGTTTACCTCATATCTAGCTTTGCCTGATTTAGTCACAATCCAGAGTTCCTTGTTTAGTTTAGCAAGAATGCTTTTTGCTTTTAGAGTGTTAGATTTTATTTTGCATGCAGTGAGTATTTTTTCTTTAATTATGCTGACCATGGGGGTTATTTTTGAATTTGGGGTTGTATTTCTTTCTGAAGAGGGCAAATGTGTCTATGCAACTATTTACATATGCACAGAGTTTGACAGTAAATTATTCTGTGCAGTTGAAGTTTGAAACAGGCTTAGTAGAGGAAGCACATCTCCAATTAATTCCCTGTATCAGTCAGAAACCAGCACTATTCAGATATGTGCACAAAAGATCACTTATACTAGTTTACAAGGAGATTGAGAAGAGTGTGGTAACTTACTTCTTTAAATATTTTTCACAATCAATCCTATGAGTGTCTTCATTTGTTCTTTCAGCATGTAACAGCACAGGTTAAACATAAGGTGACTATGTTTTAATTTTATGGGAGGGTAGTGAGGCAGGCTGCATTTAAAGATGTTCTTTGTCTTTACAAGCAGTTGTCCCCTCAGTATATTGGGTAGTATCATGTCAGCTGTGAAAATTAAGCCTTGGGAAAAATGTATTTCTTCCTTGGAAAAAAAGTACATGATCATTTATCTTCTTTACTTTCCAATAATTTTGTTCAGACTAGCACTGACTCATAAGACTGGAAAAAAGTTCCAAAAAGCACCTTAGGACATGTACAGTCCCACTGGTTCTGAGGCTTAGACCAGTTTTCTTGTTTTAACCAATTTCCTTTCAGAAAAGGCTTAGAATTCACAGAATGTAAGTAAGGTAGTAAAGGTGTAACTTTCAACAGCTTTAGTTTTTACTTGATTGACTCCCATGGATACACTTCATTTACTGTCAGAGTTACTATGACTGAGCCCAGCCAAAATGTATTTGTCGGTGGGAATGTGAGGTTTACCACTCCAAAAGGCTTAGTGTGAGCATAGGCCGTAGGAGTGAGCAGCCATTGCTAGGTGGCCCATGCAGGTGGAATAGATGTAGTTGTGGCTCACAGCTGGGGAGTCATCTAGGGAGAGCACCATATGCTATACCTACAGACAGACCACAACAATGCAGAGTATGTGCTGCCTACAGGCTGACGGTCCTTTATTCGGTACCAGTATTGGAGCTCAAATGAGCTACTACAGGGGTTAGGAGCTGCAAAGGAGAATAATAATAATCTTGGGGTGCAAACTGATTGATCTACCCAATTACAAATGGAAAGGTATTTTGTGTTTTGACTCAAGAAAGATGCTCTTTTGGAATTAAATGTTAATGCGTCAACACTTAAGTAATTACGACCTTGGCTTATACTTGCCAGTGACCTGTTCAGAGATCAACATGAAGAGGATGTGGCTTGATCAGCAGTGTTAATGTGGGTGTGGCTTGTTGGGCAGCAGTCTGGGAGCTGTTGAGTACAAATTTGAAAATCCTGGCTACACCCCTGAGGGTGTATAACTGGCTGCACTGGTAAGCAAGCAGAAATGACTGAAAAGTGCATTTTAAGTGTGGTATCAGGTAAAGTACAGTTTTGTACCTACCATAAATGTAGATGTCCGATAGGTATGCATCTGCAGTCCTTACATATGGGTTGTCCTGCCTCAGGCAGCCCTTCGGTCGGCCGGATTCCAAAGTCTGGGTCTGGCGTCGGCTGATGTCGCCCTTTCCCCGACGTCAGAGCGCCTGGGGTATAAAAGTGTCAGCAGATGCCATCTTCTTCAGTGTTTCTTGTCCCAGATGCCAGGTGCCCTCAAAGGAAGGCTAAATTTGGAGAGATGAAAAAATTTCAAACATGCACAGCAATAAAAAACAAATACACCACAAAAGATAACCCCAGCTAGCTAAAATGAGGGATAGGTACCCAAAGAATACCACAGAGGGGTAGGAGGGAGGGAAAACCTGACTGCAGATGCATACCTATCGGACATCTACATTTATGGTAGGTACAAAACTGTACTGTGTCCTTCAAGGATGCATCTGCAGTCCTTCCATATGTGTAGAATACCATAGCCAAGCTGGGGGTGGTAGGACCTAAGAAAAGGATGGTGTAGCTAACATGCCCTGCAGGACTGCAGTAGCAAAGCCTGCTCTGGATCTGGAATATAAAGGCAAGTTGTAATGCTTGGAAAATGTATGCATGGAGCTCCATGTAGCAGCTTCTAAAATGTCCTTTGTAGCCACCCCTCTAAGAAGGCTGTGGAGGTGGCTGTTGCTCTGGTGGAATGAGGCCTGATGTTAGGTGGCACAGCTTTTCCATGAAAAGAGTAACAGAATCGAATGCAATTTCCTATCCATTTTGAAATTGTCTGTTTGGAAATTGCTTTTCCTTGTACACCAGCAGCATATGCTACAAAGAGTTGGTCAGTTTTTCTGTAAGTCTTAGTTCTGTCCAAGTAGTAGCGCAACTGTCTGTGAATGTCCAGGGTATGCAGAAGTTTCTCTCCTTTATTTTGTGGATTTGGAAAGAAGGTAGGCAGGTGGATAGCTTGGTTCAGTGAGATCCTGGATACCACCTTTGGCATGAATGAAGGATTGGTTCTCAAGGAGACTCTGTCCTGATGAAAAATGAGAAATGGTTGTACCGCCATGAGGGCCTGTAACTCAGATACTCTTCTTGCTGAGGTTATGGCCAGAAGGAAGGCAGTCTTCCAAGACAGGAATTGCAGCTCTGAAGATGCTGCTGGTTCAAAGGGAGGTAGAGTTAATATTTCCAACATGAAGTTAAGGTCCCATGTAGGCACTGGTGGTGTCCTTGGAGGGTTGATGTTTTTTATCCCTCTTAGGAACTGCCTTAGCAGAGGAAGAGAAAATACAGGTGGATCAGTGTTGTACTCTGCTGAAATTGCTGAAGCATGAATTTTTATGGAAGAATAAGAAAGGCCATTATGGAGCATTTCAGCCAAGTATTCAAGGATATGTGGAATGCTCATCACTTTCGGATCTTGACCCTTTGCGGTGCTCCAGGTACGAAATCTTTTCCATTTTGCTGAATATGCCCTTCTTGTGGAAGGCCGCCGGGCTTCCATGATGATATCCCTTTACCCTCTTGGACAGTTTATCCTGGCGAGGAGTCAAGGTATTTTCCAGGCTGTCAGCTGCAAGGTTTTTAGGCTGGAGTGCAGGGTTTTGTAATTGTGCTGTGTCAGAAGTAGTGGCCATTGTGGTAGAGGCCATGGTTTCGTGTGTGACATGCTCTTTAACAGTGGGTACCAGTGTTGTCTTGGCCAGTCCGGATCTATCAGAATCACTTTTGGTTGCTCTGTCCTGATCTTCAGTAAGACCTTGGTCATTAATGGTAGAGGTGGGAATGCATATACTGTTAGAGCATTCCAGCTGAAGGAGAGGGCGTCCACTTTCCATGCTTGAGGATGGTATGTTCTTGTACAGAATTTCTTCAGTTGATGGTTGTGGTGGGAGGCAAAAAGATCTATGTCCGGCCTTCCCCATGATTGTGCTAGCTGAAGAAAAATGTCTGGGTGCAACATCCATTCGTGTGGATCCATGATGTTTCTGCTTAGGCTGTACATTGTCTTTTCCTGGTACGAACTGGGATTGCAGCTCTATATGGAGTTTTAGGGAAAGTTCCCAAAGGTTCATTGCCAGTCTGCAAAGAGGGTAGGAATGGGTACCTCCTTGCTTGTTTATGTACCACATAACTGTGGTATTGTCTTTCTTTATTAGCAGGTGACCTTGATGCAGGAAGTGTTCGAAGGCCTCGATTGAATGTATCACCTGCCAGCATTTCCTTTTGGTTGATGTGCAGACACAATTCTTTTTGTGTCCATTGCCCTTGAATGCATCTGCCCTCCATATGCACTCCCCATCCATGGTCTGAGGCGTCCGTTGTAATGGTTTGGCTGATATGTGGCTTGCTGAAAGGCAGACCCATGTTTGACTGGCATGCTTGTGCCCACCACAGAAATTCCTTTTGAAGGCATGGAATGAGGGGGATCAAAGCTTCTAGGCTGTGACTGTGTTGGGACCATAGACTCCTTAGGTACCACTGTAGTTTCCTCATATGCAGCCTTGCTTGTGGAATCAGAAGAATGCAAGATGCCATGTAACCCAAGGCCTGCAGAATTTTCCTTGCAGTCATCTGGGTTTGTGTTGTCAGATTTCTGAAATAATCCGGTAATTGTTCTTGTTTTTCTTCTGTGAGAAAATCCATTTGGGTGTTTGTATCCAGTTTTGCACCCAGGAAAATTATTCGTTGGGATGGAACAAGTCTTGATTTTTGAATGTTGACTGTGTACCCCAAGGCCTGTAGTAGGTGGATGGCATAGTTCAAGTGTTTTACCAATGTTTGCTGGCTGTCCGCTTGTATAAGGCAGTCGTCCAGGTATGGGTATATTTGAATCCCCTGAAGTCTGCAATGTGCAATTACTGATGCCAAGCATTTCGTGAATACTCTGGGCGCAGTAGATAAGCCAAAGGGCAATGCTGAGAATTGATAATGCTCTGAACCTGCAAGAAATCTGAGGTGTCTTCTTCAACTTTGTCTGATAGGGACATGCAGGTATGCCTCCTTGAGGTCTAGAGTTACCAGCCAAGACCCCTTGCCCAACATGGGAAGGAGTTGCTGTAAGGTCAGCATTTTGAATTTTGGCACAATGAGATAAGTATTCAGTGCGGACAAGTCCAGAATAGGCCTCCATTGCTTTTCTTTTCTTGGAACAAGGAATAGTCTGGAAAAAAATCCCTGGCCTTGCTCTGTGGAAGGAACCTTTTCTATTGCCTTCATTTGCAGTAGATTGGAAATTTGCTTGAAAGCCTCTGCCCTTTGATTTGGTGGCAGGTTTGGCATGCCTTGTCTTTTTGGTAATGTATGAAAATGGAATCTGTATCCCTTGTTTATTATTTGCAGTATCCATTTGTCCTTTGTAATACTGTGCCAATTTTCTGAGAATAAAGATAGCTTTCCACCCAAAGGTGCTTCCAATTGAGCCCTGGTTGGCGGAGTCAAAGTCAAGTCATTGAGATTGTCCTTGTGCAGCATTTGTAGGTCCTGCACTACCTCTCTGGTTAGGAGGCTGCCATTGACGTCCTCTGTAGGAGCCTCGAGCTTGCCCTCTACCTCTGGCACGCCTGCTTTTGCCTCTTTGAAATCGGTCTGTGTCCGGAAAGGACCAATTCTTAGAAGACCAATTTCTGCTGAATCTTGGTGGTTGGACCTGGAGAAAATCTTTGACTGTTTGTACTGATTTAGCCTTTTCCTCAAATTTCTTTAAGACCTCTTGAGCCGTGGAACCAAATAACTTTTGTTTTTTCCAGTGGTGCATCCAGAAGCTTTGCTTTAACATGATCTGGCAGAGTTTGTTCCTTCAGCCAAGCATGTCTACGTATGACTGCACCTGTCATTGCTGACCAACATGAAGCTTCCAATGCATCATAACCACACTGTAAGAAATGGTTGCTAACCTGCTGGGAGTTATGCACCAGATCCTGAAGCGCCTTGCGATCTAGGGGTTCAGGTGAGGTTAGTTTTTTATGCAATTCATCTAAAAGATACTCTTGATACTGTATCATGTGGAATTGACAATTTAAAGCTCTCAGAAAGTGTGGAAGAAGTATACACTTTTTTACCCCATCTCTCTAAAGCCCTGGATTCCCTTTCAGAAGGGAGTGGATTTTTAGTAGTGGTGGTTGTAACCCCTTTAGGGCCCTGGGAAATAGTTTCTGGGTCAGCAGAGTGGCCCTTGTAAAGGTATAGATGCGTGTCCGGGACCCTGTAGTACTGGTCGGGTTTGACAGGAGCCGGAGGAAGGGAGTCAGGGGAAATACTAGACTCAGAGTACACATCTTCTATAACATGTAAAACAGGAGGAATAGCCAAAGGTCTATGCTGAGGTAAATGCAAAAAAGTCCTTAACCTCTTCCTGGAATCAGAGAATTCCTGGCCCTGCCATTTGAAATGCTCTCTCATGGAGTGAAGGGTCTCCCCAAAAGAAAACTCTTCAGGGGGGGGGGAGGCCGAGGGAATAGATTCCTCTGCATCAGAATCCTCGTAGGCCGGAAAGGCCTCCTCCTGGTAGTCTGACTGGGCAGAGTCATCTGAGGCCTCATCCGAAGACTGGGGATCTGTCTGCTCAACCCTGGGCCTTTTGCCTGGAGGTGGTTGAGAGCCCCTGTCTGGATGTGGCTGGGAGCCCCTGATTAAGGAGATAAGGTCTTCAGCCAAACTTAAAATTTGTGAACCGGTAGAGGATCCCTGAGGAATAGCCTTGGGAGGGAGAGGTTTAGGCTGTTTAGCAGCTTTAGCACGTGTAAAGGCCTTAATGGACATGGATACAGGAGGCCTGGCTGCCCCACATGCTGAAGTAGATTTATCAACAGAAATGGTGTCGGATAATTCCTGAGCACCGGTTTCACACGGAAATTCTATGACCGACCCAGTGGCGGCCTCCGGTACCGAAGTTACCGGCTCTGCGGTGTCGTCGGTTGGAAGCAGTAAAGATTCGGCTTCAGCAGAGACTGAGTCACTCGCGGTAGGCCTAGGCGTGGAGTCGGCCGGAACTGCGGACCGCGTGTGTTGGTCCTTATCCTTGCATTTTTTTGGGTAAATGAGCTGTCGGAAGCTCCGACGGCATGATACAACTGAATTTTCCCCAAAAAAACTCCTCTGCAAACTCCGCCCGACGCCTAAGCATGCGTTTATTGAAGGAAGCACAGGCTGTACAGGCCGAGACGTCGTGGTCTGGGCCTAGGCAGGGTAAGCAGTAAGAGTGGAAATCCTTATGAGGTATTTGTTTCCCACAAGTTAAACAATTATTAACTTTAACTGTTTGATCTGACATCGGCTGAGGCAAAAAAGAGTCCCCAACGGGGTACTTAGCTTTTTTTGAAGACTTCGGTAGCTGAAATCACAGGAGCTGGCCGACCGGCACTTGCAAACTGCTTCTGCTTCGGGCACCGCGCGGCAAGAAAGACTGAAGAAGATGGCGTCGGCTGATGCTTTTATACCCCAGGCGCTCTGACGTCGGGGAAAGGGCGACATCAGCCGACACCGGACCCAGACTTTGGAATCCGGCCGACCGAAGGGCTGCCTGAGGCAGGACAACCCATATGTAAGGACTGCAGATGCATCCTTGAAGGACATCTCTGCCATACAAAGTTTGTAAGGTAGCTTAGGATCTGTTGTAATGAGGCTGCATCAGGCTGAATACCAGGTAATGGACAACATTTTACCTTACTGCTTTTTCTATCCATGACAGCTTCCTGCAATATCACCCTGTAAGCTCTTAGTTTGAGGCAGTGAAGTTCTGGGTGTATAGCCAAGCTCATTACTGTGTCAACAAATTGCATGATGTTGGTAAAATTTATAGCTCAATGAGGCAGCTGGGAGATATAGTATTCTGTTAACGAGAAGGATGCTGTCAAAATTACATTAATCCTGCCACCTCTTGAGTGTGGGAGCACTTCTGAGAAAGGACAGGAAGTGAGGAAAGCACACATCAGCCATGTGTTACAGGTTAGGAAAAAGGCATTCATTATCAGGGCTTTTTTGCTTGTGTAAACAAGAATTTTATGAGATAAGGAAGCAAAAATATCTATCTTTGCAGACCCCCCCCCCCCCCCAGAGAAGAGTCAAGTTGCAGAACACCTGTAGATCCAACCTCCATTCTTGCTGGTTGGGAAGAATATGTTTAATTTACCTGCTTAAACATTTAGGTACAATTAAAATGTGTACAAATTCAGCCACCTAGTAATATTTAATGCCAGAAGAGTTAAATAAACAAGCAAATGTATTTGTAGCAATAACACATCATTTAGCTGTAGCAATTATTTTAGCTGCATCCTAAAGGAATATGTAAAATAAAGCTATGTAGGCAGCATCTATAATTACAGATGCTCGAGTGTAGTCACGGATGCAATCATAACTTATACGGGCAACTGCTGCTGGGCGAGTCCAAATCCTCAGATGAATTACAGAAATGAATAAGTACAGTTGTGTACACTTACCATAAATGTAGATGGTTGAGTGTATTCACTGTTGCAGTCATTACATTTGGGTTATCTGCTTGCAGTAGCCCTCAGTCGGCCTGATTAACAAAGTCTTGGGTCCTGCGTCGGTTGCTGTCTCTTCTTCCTTGATGTCAGGTCATCAGGGGTATAAAACATGCAACCGATGCCATTACATCAATTTTTCTTGCCCCAGATGTCAGGTTCCCCCCTAATGGGAAGCAATTAAATATATAACAAATACAACGTTATACCTCCAACAAAAAAGCAAATACACCAAAAAGCTTTTAAGCACAGTAAAGGAAAGTAGAGGTAAAGCCAAAAGAAGTCAGGGGGCTGGAGGGAGGGTAACCAAGACTACAACAGTGAATACACTCAAACATCTACATTTATTGTAAGTGTACACAACTGTACTATGTTCTTTGTGTTTCACTGTTGCAGTCATTACATTTGGGTAGATTCCCAAAGCTAAGGTTGGAAGGAGGAATTTAAATAGCATTAGGACCAGCTATAAGGCCATGCAAAACTGCAGTGGCAAAGCCAGCTCTGGATTTAGAAAAAATTGGTAAATGATAATGCTTGGTGAAAGTATGTACAGAACTCCAGGTGGCAGCTTCTAGGATGTCCCTGGTAGGGACGCCACTGAGAAAGGCTGTAGAGGTAGATGCAGTCCTGGTAGAGTGGGGTCTGATGCCCTGTGGGATAGGTTTTCCATGGTGCTTATAGCAGAAATGAATGCAATGACCTATCCATTAAGAAATGGTTTGCTTTGAAATAGCCTTCCCCTCTTTCCCTGCAGCAAATGCCACCAGCAGTTGTTCAGATTTCCTTTGAGATTTAGTCCTGTCCAAGTAGAATCTAAGTTGTCTGTGCACATCTAAGAAGTGCAGTATCCATTCCCCTTTGTTCTGTGCATTAGGAAAAAAGGGTGGCAAATGAATGGACTGATTAAGAGCCACAATGGATACCACCTTGGGCATGAAGGAGGGATTGGTTATGAGGGACACCCTGTCCGCATGAAAGATTATGAAAGGCTCCACTGCCATAAGGGCCTGTAATTCAGAAACCCTTCTTGCTGAAGTGATTGCTAAAAGGAATGCTGTTTTCCAAGAAAGAAATGTTAAATCTGCAGTAGCAGCTGGCTCGAAAGGAGGAAGAGTGAATTTCTCCAAAACAAAGTTAAGGTCCCAGGCTGGAGCTGGAGCTCTCCTGGGTGGCCTTAAATTTTTGGCCCCTCTGAGGAACTGCTTGAGCAATGAGTGGGAGAAGAGGGGATGGTCTGTGTTATAATGAGCTGAAATGGCTGAAGCGTGAATTTTGACGGAGGAAAAGGACAATCCCTTGTGAAGCATATCTCAGTTAAATATTGTAAAACCTGAGGTAAACTGGGTGCTGCTGTGCTCATCCCTTGAGCTTGGTTCCAGGCACAGAATCTTTTCCATTTTGCAGCATAAGATTTTCTAGTACTAGGCCTCCTTGGCTCTAAAATGATATCCATCACTGGTTTACTGAGGGATGGTAAAGGAGAGATTAGGTAATCAGTCAGGCTGCTAGGTTCAGTGTTTGAAGCTGAGGGTGCAGGACCTGGTTCTCCTGCTGAGACAACAGGGAAGGAGTCTGAAGGGTCAACAGTGACACACTGCACAAGAGGGGGTACCAGTGTTGGCGTGGCCAGTCTGGTGCAATTAAAATCATCCTTGGCTTGTCCTGTTTGATGTTTAGTAGCATAGGCAGAGGAGAAAAGGCAAAAACTGACAGGTTTTTCCCAGCTGAAGGACAGAACATCCACTTTCCAAGCTTGTTTGTGGGGAATCCTTGTGCAAAATTTGTCCAATTGAGAGTTCTGGGGGGAGGCGAACAGGTCTATATCTGGGCTCCCCCATTTGCTTGTCAACATGTTGAAAATCCTTGGTTCCAGTTTCCACTCCTGTGGATCCATGAGGTTTCTGCTTAGTCTGTCTGCCAGTGTATTTAGTTTTCCTGGCAGGAATTGAGCTTTTAGATTCACTTGGTAGCTCAAGGCTGTGTTCCACAATGCCATGGCTAGTCTGCAGAGGGGGTAAGAATGTGTACCCCCCCTGCTTGTTTATGCACCACATAACAGTGGTTTCTGTCTTTACCATTAGTTGTCCTGGAAGAATGTGGTCCTTGAAGGCTGTCAGAGCATTCTGTACAGCTAACATTTCTTTTTGATTGATATGCAGGTGCATTTGACTTGAGTTCCATTTGCCCTAAATGCACTTCCCTGCCAGGTGAGCCCCCCCATGCATAGTCTGATGCATCTGTTGTTAGGGTTTGGGTGGCAAGGGGTAGCGTGAATAGTAATCCCTTGTTTTGGTGGCAGGCCTCTGCCCACCAAAGGAACTCTAGGCGTAGGCAACGTATAATAGGAATCATTGCTTCTAGATCCTGAAAATGTTGACACCATAGGCTTTTTAGATAGCATTGTAGTTTCCTCATATGCAGTCTTGCATATGGAATTAGAAGAATGCAGGAGGCCATGAACCCCAAGGCTTGTAGTATTTGCCTTGCAGATAGCAGGGTTTTTGTGGCCACTTGTTTGAAGTAGGTTGTCAAATGAATCTGTTTCTCTGGCGTGAGGAAAGCCATCTGGGAAGTTGTATTCAAGCTTGCTCCCAGGAATATAATTTGTTGACAGGGTACCAGATATAATTTCTTTTCATTTATGGTGTACCCCCAAACAAGTCAACACCCTTTGTACAAAGGCCGGATGATTCAAAAGTATGTCCTGGCTGTCTTCCTGAATTAGACAATCGTCCAGATATAGGTATATTTGAATATTTCTTTGCCTGCAAAATGCAATGACTGGAGCTAGGCACTTTGTGAATACCCTGGGTGCAACAGATAATCCAAAGAGCAGTGCAGAGAATTGATAGTGCGTGTAGCCTGCTTTGAAGCGTAGGTATAGTCTGCAAGATTCTCTGATCGGGATGTGCAGGTATGCTTCTTTTAAATCTAGTGTTGCCAACCAAGCTTCTTTGGCTAGCATAGGAAGCAACTGGTGAAGAGTCAGCATCTTGAATTTTGGAATCACCAAAAAGGTGTTTAGAACAGAAAGGTCCAGGATAGGATGCCATGAATTGTCTTTTCTGGGTACCAGAAAAAGTCTTGAATAGAAACCTTGTCCCTTTTCCTCTTCTGGTACCAACTGAATAGCCCCCATATTTAAGAGAGAAAGTACTTGCTTTTGGGTCTCTGCCCACAGATTTGGGGGTAGATCTGGCCAACCGCTTGGTGTTGGTAATGTGTGGAAGTGAAATCTGTATCCTTGGGACACTATATTTAAGACCCATTTGTCCTGGGTAATGAATTCCCAGTTTTTGGCCTGCAGACGAATCTTTCCGCCTAAAGGAGCATTCAGTTGAGAAATGCTTGGAAGTTTTAAGAGCAAGTCATTGAGACAGTGTTCCATAGGAGGGAGTCTTACTACTCCCAGATTTAGATCCAGAAGCTCCCCACTGCTTAGTCTTGTGCGTACTCTGGGACTGAAACCTGGGGTTTCTGCTGTGTCTGGGTTTGGGTTGAGAAGACCTGGAAGGGGGCTGGAAAGGACCAATTCTTAGAGGGCCAATGCCTACTAAATCTTGGAGACTGAACTTGTAAGAAATCTTTAACAGTTTGCATAGATTTGGCTTTATCTTCCATCTTTTTAAGAACTTCCTCAGCTTTGTTGCCAAACAGGTGGTCCTGATTTAAAGTTTGGCTTTAACATGATCAGGCAAAGATTGCTCCTTAAGCCAAGCATGCTTTCTGAGTACAGATCCAGTGACAGCCGCCCTGCAAGAAGCCTCTAATGAATCAAATCTACATTGCAAAGTATGTTTTCCAACCTGTTCAGCTGAATGCATTAAATCCTGTAATTCTTTATTTTCAGCACAGTCAGGAATCAACATAACTTTCTGTTTAAGCAATCCAATAACATGTTGTTGACACTTCAACATATTAAACTGACAGTTTAAGGCCCTAATGGTCAAGGTTGCAGAAGTGTAAACCTTCTTACCCCATCTATCCAGCGCCCTGGAGTCTCTATCGGGGGGGGGGGGTAGAATTTTTAGCAGTAGAAGCCTTAATGCCCTTGGGTCTCTGTGAAATAGTGTCTGGATCTGCAATACATTTTTTAAAAAGGAACTTGTGAGCATCAGGGACCCTGTAATATCTATCAGGTTTTCTGGGAGCAGGAGGCAAAGAATTAGGGGCCAGACTAGATTCCAAAAAGGCATCAACAATGTCTAGTACAGCAGGTATAGCTAAAGGCCTATGCTGCGGCAGAAGAAAGAAATCCCTAAGCCTCTTTTTCGAATCAGACAAATCCTGGCTTTCCCAGTGAAAATGTTCTCTTAGAGTGTGCAAGGTTTCACCAAAAGAAAAAATCCTCTGGAAGGGAAGCAGAGGGAATAGAGTCCTCTGCATCAGAATTCTCATAAGTAGATAAGGGTAAATCCAGATCATCAGAAAAATCAGAATCCTGGCCAGAGGACTCAAACAAATTCAGTCCTAGGTCTCTTAGAAGGGGGTGGTTGGCTTCCCCTGATTAGAGTCATAAGATCTTCAGCCATTTTTAACATTTGTTTTTTAGGCATAGAGGCCTGTGCATGCAGCCTGGGCGTCAGTTTCTTAGGCATGGTTCGAGGTTTAGGCCTTAAAGAAGGAGGCGTCTGTTTAATATGCCAGTCCGTAGGCCTGAATACACCCTCAGAAGCCAGTGCTTGCACAGCGTCTCCGGACCCATCCAAGGTAGAGACATCCGCAGGTTCCACAGATGAAGCATTTCGCAGCATACCAGACTCAGAATGGGTCTCAGTAGAGGCTTGAGAATCAGAAGTAGCAGGTATCAGGGGCTGCAAAAGTGCCTCACTGAGTACCAGTGAACTGCCGACTGGCTTAGGAGAAGAGTCGTCGGCAGCTTTGGACCTAGGCGGCCTGTCTCTATCTTTATCTTTGCACTTTTTCAGAATTCCGGTAGTCGGATGGCTAACCGTTGACATTTCTGGATAACTGAATAGAGAACTGAAATATTTAGAGGTGAAAATATACCGACGACGGATAGTTCGTTGATTAAATAAGGCACAAAACCGACAGCAAGGTACGTTGTGGTCAGGGCCTAGGCAAGGAATATAGTACGAATGAAAATCTTTGTGAGGTATTTGCTTTCCACAAGAAATGCAATTATTAACTTTTACTGACATCGGTAAGGAGCAAGAAAAAAGTTTCCCCAATGGGGTACTTAGCTTTAGTTGAAAACTTTGGTTCTGAAACTCGAAAACAAAAATTTCAGGAGTCAGCCGACTGGCACTTGCGAACTGCTTCTGCTTTGGGCACTGCACAGCAAGAAAGACTGATGTAATGGCGTCGGCTGCATGTTTTATACCCGACGACCTGACGTCATGGAAGAAGAGACAGCAACCGATGCAGGACCCAAGATTTTGTTAATCAGGTCAACTGAGGACTACTGCAAGCGATAACCCAAATGTAATGACTGCAACATTGAAACATGAAGAACATCACTTTCCTCATGGTTGGCCTGATATTACCCTTCCTTAAACTTTTCCCCATGAGTGGTAAATAGATGGTGTCTGCATGTACCATCTTTGCTTCTTTCTTAAACCCAAACAGGGCAGAGCCATGCCTATGTTAGGGATTATGGCCACAGCTATGCTTGTGTTGAGGACTACTGGTTTAGCTTAACCCAGAAATGCAGAATACAAGCCATACTGAAGAATCCTAAACAACAGGAGCGGAAGGTAGCAAGGTACAGAAGTGCGACAGGAAGGAATATATGTGTACCCACACCAAGCCATCATGGTTCTATTGCCGTGCAAGGGAGGGGAGAGGGACAGAAACAGGACTGCAACAGTGACCGCACTTGGACATCTATCATTATGGCACAGTTGCGTATTATAAATCTATGTTCTTTGTGGGATCACTACTGCAGTCATAACTTACAAGGAATATTCCTAAAGCTTTTCTGCAGTGTCAGACAAAGTAAACATCAGCACCTAGATTAGGACTGGATGACACCCTTCAGGACAGCAGAAGCCAATCCATCCCTTGCCCAAGATATAACACCAGTCCTGCAGTGCTTAGAAAAGGCATGAACTGACAATCTAGTGTGGGCCCTAACCCCTTTCAGGAAGGCTGCAACAGTTGAAGTATTCTTGGCTAAATATGGTCTGACCTTTTCCTGCAAGTTATTGCCATGGGTTTTATAGTAGAGGTTAATGCAATGTGCAGGGAATTTATAAATAATTTGTTTTATACCTTGCTTTGTTTACACAAAGGAGATAAAACAGTTGATCCTGAGAGGTTTATTTCTGTTTAGGAAAACCCTGAATTGTCTATAAACATCCAGGGTTGGAGAAGAAAACCAGAAGTTGAACAGATTGGTCCACAGCTACTTCAGTTAAAGGTCTGTCACAAAAGAAGGATCACCTTGTCTTTATGGAATAGCAGGAAATGCTCCTTTTGCATATCAGTGTTTGTAGTTCAGAAATTTTCCTAGCAGAGGTGACAGCTGGAATTTTAGAGGTGAAGTACCAGATTCAAGAGATGGTAAGGTCAATTTTTCTAAAACAAAATTGATATCTCTTACTGGGCCCAAACTCCTCCTAGGGTGTCTCAGTACTGTATGCGCTTCAGAAATGGGTTCTATGGCATGGGTGGGCATGTATAAATAGCTGAGAGATGTACCTTCACATAGGCATAGGCCAAAGCTGAAGACAGTAGTGGAGACAAATACTGGAGAACCAGAGGAATATCTGATTACTGTGAATGCTGGCTACTCCTTTTCACCAGAAAGATAATGTTATCTATTTTGTTACACTCTACATGGTCTTTCCGCTTCCATCATGATTTTGCGTGTCCATAGGAAAAGAAGCAGGACCATATTTTCCAAACTGCTAACCTAAGGGTGGACAGTTTGGGGTATATTAGGAACTCCCCTGCACTACATCAGGAGTTTCATATGCTGAGGCATTAATAGAAGACTGGAGGGCAAGAACTTGGGGAAGACCCAGAAAGTATCAGAGAGGCCAGAGGGCAAGTAGGCAATCAAGACTTGGTCTTCATCAATTGTCTAGCTCTAGAAAACCCTGAGAAATTGTGCTTTCTATGAGCTGGGATACAGCATTAAGCATCTTTCATATTCAAGGTAATCACAAGAGTGCACTCCAAGTGAAAAATGCCACAAAAGTATTTCAGACTTCTTTACCCACAGAGACTTATTTAGGCTCGACAGTCAGATGGTTATGCAAGGCATTTATTTTTCAGAACAAGAAATAATCCTGGTTAGTACTCCCTTGCTTTTCTCATCCTAAGATACTGCCTCTATAGCCTCACAAAGTTTTAACTGGAAAAGAATGACCTTTGCACAGTTCCACTAAATCTCGTGGAATGGGAGAAATCCCACCGAAATGTAGGTGTTCTCAAATTCTATGGTGAATCCCAAGGTTTATGATGTCCAGTAACCACCAGGCCAATTTCAGAAAGGCCCTTTTCCTTCTGAAGTAGAATACCCTTCACCAGAAAGTCTGGTAGAGGGCTAGGGCAAAAAAAAAAAAAAAAAAAGAAAAGGTCAGTCACGGCTAACCAGGGCCTGGAGCAGCTGCCAACCCTGCCTTGTCCTGGGTTTATAGTCCCAAACTGCTGCTGTGTTTTAAATGCTTTTCTTTACTTTAAATAGCTTTGCTTCCTGTGAAAGCATTACTGCTTTATTGGGCAATTCCTAGGGTACTTGGGTAGTAGGGTGTGAAAAAGCTACATGACTCAAAGTCTTGCTCTTCTCTTACAACTTCCTGAATATTTTCTGGGAAGGAGGACCAAAAGCGGCTCTCTGTCCAAGGGAGCAGTAATGCTATGTTGCTTCACATATCCTAAAAGAGACAGGAACCTCAGCTAGTCATGCCTCCCGATTGCTGTGCCTGAGGAAGAAACCCTGGAAAAGGCATCCACTGACACTTAGCAAGCAAGCATACCAGAAACAGTGGTTAACTTCATTTGATGTCAGTGACACATTTTGTAATCCTTTCACTTGCTAAAAATGCACTTTATGGAGCTGCTTTTATTGTACTTGTGCTTATTCCTGCTTTAATTAGCTTTTCACTGCATGTTCTTAAAGTGAATTTAATCTACTGCATTTATTACTGCTTGTTAGTAGCCTGATTTTACTGTAACTGTTATTCTAAGCTTCTTCATTCTGATTTAAGCAGTTGGGCTCCAAACTAGTTATCTTACATTAGGAAGGTTTGTGATCTATACTCTTGTGGAAGGAGAAGATATCCTGTGCCCTTCTGAGCTGGGAATTGCTGCTGTTGAGTCTTGCCGTACCCTTATTTGACTAACTAGAGGGCTAGCTTGTTTAAAATTTGAATTGTTGTGACCGAGACATTTGGCAACAATACTACTTGAACTGCTGGTTTCTGCTCAACTCCACAAAGGCTAAGATATATATTACCATATCCACCTTTTTGAGATTTCTTTTTCAGTACATTAGTTGAGTTTTTCTGTGTTGAATATCTGCACTTTTTGACCTTTTTTACAGTTCTTACTTAGAACTGCCTTGGTTCCACTTTAGTGAGATTAGAGGGGATCCAAACAATTTTCTGGCACAGGATTGTATAAAGGAAAGAAGTGTGCTGTTTTTTGACTTGCCACAGGGCATTGTTTGTGTGTTTTATCAAATCTCCTGTTATTTAAGTTTCACAGGCTGCACAATGCTTGGCTCATAACCATGCTACCTGAATAATAGTGGTGCTGGTTTCTGCTAAACTCTACAAAAGCAGAGACTTACTTTACCATATTTGCTGTTTTGTCATTTGTTCTTTGCATTGTTTTTGTCACAGCTATATTAACTGAATGTTGCTGTGTTGACTATCTGCACTTTTTGACTTTTTTTATAGTCTAATTAGAACTGCTGCTCTCTGCACAGTGGTGCCTAGCAGTGATCTGTTTAGATGCCTATATATCGCAGTGTAATTACTCCCTTGTAATCTGTGTAGACAATCATGTCTCACAGTGTAAGCTTCCCTTAAAAGACACATTTAGATTGATTTTTTTAACCTACTAGAGCATCTAGTCTGTGCATATCTGAGTATTGCTCATTAAAGTTCCTTGTGTTATTGACCTATTCCATATTTAAATTTTCCTTGCTCCTCCCTAGTAGATCAGTAGTCATGGATATGCACTTCCAACTCTCTGTGTGGCCAATCTAGTTGAGATGGGTATTCTGAGGCATTGCAACAATTGCCTCATATACACTGATAACCCACTTCTTCTTAATAAAACAGATAGTGTAGTTACACCTCTGGCATACTTTAACGCTGGAGGCACAATTTTCATTCAACCAAAACTAATCCTATAGAGGCTGTCAGTGACATTTGCAACATGCCTACTACACAGGGTAAAGACCTTACACGTAAAACTACTTGTGCTGAAACACTTACAGATAAACTTCCTAAAACACTAAGACCTCTTGCACAGCACAATAAAAAAAAAGTGTTCCCAGCCACCATGTAAGCACTCTGCTAAAATACCACCCAAGCTACACATAGTAAAAATGTATCCAATGCCTCTACTTCTAAGCCTTTAAGGCAAACCAGCACACACAGAAGTTCCTGGCACTGGTGATTCTATAGCGAGGCACACTGATGCCCCCCTCACCAGACTGAGTAAAAAGACAGTCATGGCTAGCTGCCTTTCTGGGGTAGGATCCATCAAGTCACACAGGTGCTCAGGTCACTGAACCACAGGTAAGCGCATGTCATCCTCCATGTGAGTGTTAATGACTTGACATGTACCTCATTTAACTATATGAAGCAAGACATGATCAAGCTCACTGAATATGCATCTCAGGCAGGTATGAGCCTAGCACTAAGCATCATACTAACTTCTCTAAAGATGATGCCACATTATCAACAGAAAATGATTGATTTTAACTATTGTCTTAGCTTCTGGTGTCAATCCAAGGGGTTACAATATTTGATGACCTTGGAGGACATTGTTGGCAGACCACACTGCTTTGCCAGGGATGGTCTGCACTTACTCTCTCTAGGCTTTCAGATATTGGCAAAGACCTTTCCAGCCCACAGTGCCTTTTTTAGGCAATGCCAAACTTATAAACATCCTGACTTAACTGAGCCTACAAAGGAATATCTAGAGGTGATCCTACTGAAAGCTAGAAGTCGTAACAAGAAACTCCACTCCACCCAAGCCTTCCTTTCCACTTGAGAGTGTAGAGATCTGTGTTGAAACAGATATATGTTTTAAAGTCATGAAGAGTACCCCAGCAGTGCAAAATTATAATGCCTTTCACATCTTTAGATCAGCTTACTGCATAGGAGGGAAGTAAAGGTGGAGTAGTCGTCTCATTCTATATTAAAAAAAAAATAACCTCGTATCAAAACTAGTTAAAGTGTATTATGACCCACTGGAACTCACACATTGGCATCTCACCATAAAGAGGGGCTTGTACCATATCCTTTCATCCTATAGGTTCCCCTCCATGTCCCAGGAAACCCATAATACCCATCTCAATTTAGTAGTCCCTCACAATTCAAATCAATATGATCTTCTTTGGGGATCTCATCTACTCCTCTATAGATTGGGAATCCTACACCACTTCAAATGCACAAGCCGAGCAATTGCTAAATTGCATTAATACCAACATTTTGGAACAGGTGGTCCATTCTCCTACCTGGGGAACCAACATCCTTTACCTTGTACTCCTGAACATGGGGGGATGATATTCCTCGCCCATTGTAATGTTTTTACTACTCAGATCTAACCATAAGGCAGTTTTACCTGAAATAAAAATTAAATCTGGGGACCCAGTGAAACCAAAACCCTTTAGGAACTATTCCAAGGATAACCTTGGCTAAATTCCAAGCACCTCCAAACCCAGTACACATCACAGCATATGCTGAGCTATTTACAAAATCCTTCTACAGCCATATTGATAGTTGTAAAGATTGAGCTGTGTCCACTCATATTAAGAATAAGACGAAGTTAAAAGACAAGCCACCCCAGTGGAATCACAATTTCAATTGGTTATACAACAAAAGAAAAAAAAACTTGGCTAAACATAAGAAGAGCAAAGCCTAACACACTAAAAGTCCCCTTACCAGTCTACACAGGCAGCTAAGAGTGCTAATTAATACTACAAAGATTACATTTGAAGAAAAAAGAAGTTTACCATAACGTTCCATCAGAGTTGTTGATCTTCTTCCATTCATCACTGATGGGTACGGTTCCGAACCCTCGGTAATGAGTCAGCCAAATGCCAAGCTAGTGTACACCAAACTCTCGAGCCACGCTACTACCCATAATGCCCTTCATCCCATACCTCAGATCGAGTTTGCAGAACCATAGTAGCATATGAAACAGAAACAGAGGCAGAGGCAATCTCTGTGCAAACACCCTAACACACCAAAACGACCCAAAGATCCGCCAGGATCCTTGGCGGTGGAAGGTGGGAGGGTGTGAATAATGGAAGAAGATCAACAACTCAGATGGAACGTTATGGTAAGACATAACTTCTTTATCTGAAGTTGTTAATCTTCTTCCATTCCTCACTTATGGGACAGAGTCCCTAGCTACTACAGAATCTGGGTGGCCCTCATGGAAGAACATTCCAGAGAACCATAGAGCCAAAGGCAGCTCTACCCCTGGAGATCAGATCCAGTTTGTAATGCTTGATAAAGGTATGGGGTTTAGCCCAGGTGACAGCTGCACAAATACCATCCATGGAAGCCCTAGCATGAAAGGCGACAGAAGCGACCACAGATCTAGTGGAATGAGGTTTAATGCGGCCAGGAGCAGATTCCTCCTCCAGAGAATAAACAAAGGAGATGTAATCTCTAAGCCATTTAGACAAGGTAACCTTAGATACTGCCGATCCCTTTCTAGAGCCCGCAAAGGCAACAAAAAGCTGATCTGACTTTTGAAAAGACTTTGTCCTGCCCAAATAAAACCGCAACGGTCTGTGGACATCCAAGGAATGAAGACAGTATTCCCCTTTGTTGGTATAATTAGGGAAAAACACGGGCAACTCAATGGACTGATTAACAGAGAATTCCGAAACCACCTTGGGTAAGAAAGTGGGTTTGGTGTGAACTGATACTCTGTCCTTATGGAAAATCAAATTAGGACTTTTAATGCATAATGCTTGCAGCTCTGATACACGTCTGGCTGAAGTAACCGCCAGAAGCGACTGAAATGCTTCGCAAGGATGGCATGCACGGTCAAACCAAGTAGAAGCAACCACAAACGACCAGCAAAATGCGATGGTAAACCCAGATAATAGAAAATCCTTTATTATCAATACCACATATCTAAAATATCTGAAATTATTTAACCAGACCGGTTTCAGCCTCACAGCCTTTTTCAATGGTAAACAAAAAAGTTAGAAAATGCACTGGTACTAGTTCCATTTATAGTCCTCCCTGCTATACATCAAAATATTGGTATAGCCCAACCTAGTGGTTGGGATGTACAAATACATATGGAAAACAAAAGTCATGAATAATTCATAGATAAGAGAATATGTAGTAATGATAAAATGTAATGTTAATCCATAACACTATTCAAAAAGTGTAAATGGAATATAGACAATAATTATTATAATACTAGTTTATCATAATTTCACACAATATGTATTCATACTCCAACATAAAGCCTCAAATATAGCCTAATAACAGATTAGGAGAGGACACAACTGGACAAATAAGTCCAATAATAACAGTAAATATATAATAAAATGATTTTATAATTACATCTCAGCACTAAAGTATATATTTAGTCATCCTAGTCACTAAGACTACACAATTACCAAAATCATAAATTATAAAAAAACATAAGAAATGCAGACATTAAGAAAAAGCAACATAAGATGATATGCTGCATATATCAAATAACAATATAAACAAATGTACCAAAAGACAGACAAAATATTCCGTTATAGATGGTCATTCAAGCCTGGTGGAAAAAGCGCCCCAAGGTTGGTAATCCAATATTGTTCCTTTTTATTCAAAATAGAGTGCCAACCCTGCTGATGGCTACGATCCCCTACAATTTTGTCAATAACCATAAACTTAAATGGTGCATTGGAATGTTTGATGGTGTGTCTATACAAGGCATTAGTTTCTTTTTTATTTCGGATGTCACTCTTATGTTCTGTCATACGTATTCGGAGGGATCTGGATGTTTGACCCACATAAAATGATTGACACTGGCATGTAGCTAAGTATATAACCCATGTAGTGCTGCAATTAGCAAAAACCCTGGTCTGATAAACACGTTTAGTGTTGGCACTAGAGAAGTCCTTCAGTGTGTAGACCTGGGAACATGAGCTGCAATGGCCACAAGGAAAAGTTCCTATAAGTCTATCCCCTGATAAGGTAGTCTGTTGGTAAATAGCTCCTCCTCCTTCCTTGTGTTTATAGTGGGAAAACAACCACCCTATTGTTTTACCCCTTCTGAAAGACATATGACATGTTGTGCCTAATAATGTTCTTAATTCATCATGTGCCATCAGTATATTCCAATTGGAATTCAAAATATCCCTGACCAGCTGGTGATTCCTGCCGTATGTAGTAACAAACCTTATTGTGGAATCCTGATCCTTGTTATCCAATTTCTTATATTGTAATAAAGTTCGTCTATCCAGTGTGTTACTCCATTCACTGGCCAAAGAGATATCCCTCATTTTTTATCCCCTATGTTTAAACCTACAACATAAGTCATTCCTAGCTATTTGGAAATCCTCCACCGATGAGCATATGCGTTTCATACGCATAAATTGTGATTTTGGTATGTTGCGGATGGTGTGGTAAGGGTGCATACTAGATGCATGTAACAAAGTGTTGTATTGAGGGTATTTGCGAAATACTTTCGTACTTAAGGTGTGGTCCTCATTATGGTAAACTGTAACATCTAAAAAGTTGATGGTGTTATAATCATATGTAACCGGAAATTCAATACCCCATACATTGTCATTCAAATATTGAATGAATTCCTGTAAATATATAATGTCTGCCTTCCATACCATCCAACAATCATCTAAATATCGTCTCCAGATGTCCATTTCAACAATATAGATATTATGTGATGAGTCATAGATCAAACACTCCTCAAAATAGGCCATAAAAAGGTCAGCGTAAATAGGAGCAAAAGAAGCTCCCATCGCTGTACCTTGAATGTATATTGAATGTAGTCATGAACATTGGGGATTATCTTAATGAGGGGAAAAGACAATTGGCAGATCGTAGGTGTTATATGCAGATGTTTATAGATCCTACATTGGTATATAAGAAGGAAATTGATTACTTCTTACAAACAGAGGAACAAGGTATTATAACAACTAATACAGTTAAACATCTCACTGTTAAGGATCCACAAAAACAGATCTTATATCTTCTGCCCAAAATACATAAATCTATTACAAACCCCCCCACGGTAGGCCCATAGTCTCGGGCATCGGTTCATTAACCGAACCACTCTCTGCTTTTCTTACACACTATCTTAAGCCATTTTTTGTCATCAGTCGGGGCCATATTAAACAACACATTTCCTTCAGATTATAGCGGATACCCAACTTAAACAGGATTGGCTTATGTGTACATTAGATGTGAAATCTTTATACACAAGTATTCCACATTGGGGCTGCAATCATTACAATATTGGTTGGAAAAATCTGAAATGTACCCACCAGGTTTCAACACACTTCTGATCTGCATGGCAGAACATGTACTAAGAATGTCTTTTATTTCCATGGCGAGTGTTTTTTTGCAGCTCCAAGGTACAGCGATGGCAGCTTCTTTTGCTCCTATTTACACTGACCTTTTTATGGCCTATTTTGAGGAGTGCTTGATCTATGACTCATCACATAATATCTATATTGTTGAAATGGACATCTGGAGACGATATTTAGATGATTGTTGGATGGTGTGGAAGGCAGACATTATATATTTACAGGAATTCATTCAATATTTGAATGACAATGTATGGGGTATTGAGTTTACGATTACATACGATTATAACACCATCAACTTTTTAGATGTTACAGTTTACCGTAATGAGGACCACACCTTAAGTACGAAAGTATTTTGCAAATACCCTCAATACAACACTTTGTTACATGCATCTAGTATGCACCCTTACCACACACCATCCGCAACATACCAAAATCACAATTTATGCGTATGAAACGCATATGCTCATCGGTGGATTTCCAAATAGCTAGGAATGACTTATGTTGTAGGTTTAAACATAGGGGATACAAAATGAGGGATAGCTCTTTGGCCAGTGAATGGAGTAACACACTGGATAGACAAACTTTATTACAATATAAGAAATTGGATAACAAGGATCAGGATTCCACAATAAGGTTTGTTACTACATACGTCAGGAATCACCAGCTGGTCAGGGATATTTTGAATTCCAATTGGAATATACTGATGGCACATGATGAATTAAGAACATTATTAGGCACAACATGTCATATGTCTTTCAGAAGGTTGTTTTCCCACTATAAACACAAGGAAGGAGGAGGAGCTATTTATCAACAGACTACCTTAACAGGGGATAGACTTATAGGAACTTTTCCTTGTGGCCATTGCAGCTCATGTTCCCAGGTCTACACACTGAAGGAATTCTCTAGTGCCAACACAACGTGTTTATCAGACCAGGGTTTTTGCTAATTGCAGCACTACATGGGTTATATACTTAGCTACATGCCAGTGTCAATCATTTTATGTGGGTCAAACATCCAAATCCCTCCAAATACAAATGACAGAACATAAGAGTGACATCCAAAATAAAAAAGAAACTAATGCCTTGTATAGACACACCATCAAACATTCCAATGCACAATTTAAGTTTATGGTTATTGACAAAATTGTAGGGGATTGTAGCCATCAGCAGGGTTGGCACTCTATTTTGAATAAAAAGGAACAATATTGGATTACCAACCTTCGGGTACTTTTTCCGCCAGGCTTGAATGACCAGATGGTCATTAACAGAATCTTTTGTCTGTCTTTTGGTACATTTGTTTATATTGTTATTTGATATATGCAGCATATCATCTTATGTTGCTTTTTCTTAATGTCTGCATTTCTTATGTTTTTTTATAATTTATGACTTTGGTAATTGTGTAGTCTTAGTGACTAGGATGACTAAATCTATACTTTAGCGCTGAGATGTAATTATAAAATCATTTTATTATATAATTACTGTTATTATTGGACTTATTTGTCCAGTTGTGTCCTCTCCTAATCTATTAGGCTACATTTGAGGCTTTATGTTGGAGTATGAATACATATTGTGTGAAATTATGATGAACTAGTATTATAATAATTATTGTCTATATTCCATTTACACTTTTTGAATAGTGTTATGGATTAACATTACATTTTATCATTACTACATATTCTCTTATCTATGAATTATTCATGACTTTTGTTTTCCATGTGTATTTGTACATCCCAACCACTAGGTTGGGCTATACCAATATTTTGATGTATAGCAGGGAGGACTATAAATGGAACTAGTACCAGTGTATTTTCTAACTTTTTTGTTTACCATTGAAAAAGGCTGTGAGGCCGAAACCGGTCTGGTTAAATAATTTCAGATATTTTAGATATGTGGTATTGATAATAAAGGATTTTCTATCATCTGGGTTTACCATCGCATTTTGCTGGTCGTTTGTGGTTGCTGAAGTAACCGCCACCAGAAACAAGGTCTTCCAGGACAGAAACTTCACATCACAGGTTGCAGCCGGCTCGAAGGGAGTTAGAGTCAAAGTTTGAAGCACCCTAGACAGATACCATGATTCCACAGGTTGCCTAATGGGAGGTCTAGAATGAAAAATCCTCTTCAAGAAAATCTTACACAGAAGGGAAGAAATAATAGGAATTCCGTCTGAACCATCATGGAAATTGGAGATGGCAGCTAGATGCACCTGAATCGTGGATGCAGAAGCCCTGTTAAGGAAAAGCTTGGTCAGGTATTGAAGAACCGTAGCTACTGGAACAGAAACAAGATCCAGAGACAGCTCTTGTGCCCACAAGGAAAAACGTTTCCACTTGTCTTTATAAAGTTTTCTGGCAGAAGGTTTGTGGGAGGCCAAAATAATATTCTGTACCAGAGAAGAAATTGACTCAAGCCTGGCTACTAACGGAAGTGGAGCAACCAAGCTGTCAGTTTGAGAGTGGCCAGATCTGGAGACGACAACCCTTGGGGGTGAGAGATGAGATCCTGATGAAAGTCTAGAATCCAAGGGGGTTGGAGCAGATGTGGCTGAAGGAAGGGGAACCAAACCGAACGAGGCCAGAATGGGGCAACAAGAATCATTCTGCTTCTCAACCAAGTAGCTTTCCTTAAGACCAAGGGTATCAAGGGGATGGAGGATAAGCATACAGGAGACCCGTGGGCCAATAGAGAGTCAGAGCATCTCTTGGGGACTCCCTCTGTGGAGGAAAGAGGGCAAAGTAGGTGCTGCACTTTGCATTGGAGGGAGAGGCAAACAGATCGCAGCAAGGCCGGCCCCAGCGACTGAAAATTTCCTCTGCCACTTCCGGGTTGAGAGACCATTCGTGAGGTAGCAGGATGCATCTGCTCAGCCTGTCCGCAATCACATTGGAACTCCCGTGGATGTGTGTAGCAATCAGGAAATGGTTGGTAGCAGTCAGGAAATGGTTGGTAGCAATCAGGAAATGGTTGGTAGCTATCGCCCACTGCCAAATTCTCATGGCTTCATGGCAAAGGGGAAAAGATCTGGTCCCTCCCTGCTTGTTGATGTACCAGACCACAGACATATTGTCGGACTGGATAGCAATTGGTCCGAGAGGAAGAAGAGGGTGGAGAGCTTATAACACCAGTAACACAGCTCTGAGCTCTAGAACTTTGATGTGCAAGTCGACTTCTAGAGGAGACCACATGCCTTGAACATATCTTCCCTGAAAATTGCTCCCCCACCCTATCAGGGATGCGTCCGTAGTCACCGTGGCACTGGGCTGAAGAGGTAGAAAGGGGCGACACCAAAGACTTTCGTCCATTCTCATCCACCAGAGGTGATCCTGCTTGCAAAGATCGGTGATGAGGATTATTGCGTTCAAGGGATGATGATTGCGTATCCATTGAGTTTAAAGAAAGCCACTGTAACAGGCGCATATGAAGCCTGGCCAATGGAACAATGGGAATGGCTGCTGCCATGGAACCCAGAGCCTGCAAAATTTCCCTTGTAGACACTTTCCTGCAGTAGAGTATCACTTGCACTTGTGTTCTCAGTCTTAAGAGCCTGTGATGAGGAAGAGATATTAGACCAAGCTGAGTGTTGAACATAGCCCCTATTAATTCCAATTGTTGTGAGGGCTGAAGGTTTGATTTTTCCCAATTGATAGTAATACCCAGAGACTCCACCAGAGACAGAGTGTGGTGCAGGGCCCTGGTCAGTAGATGCTCGGTGGGGGCGGAGAGGAGCCAATCGTCCAGGTAAAGAACACCTGGAATCTGTGCAGTCTCAAGTGAGCTGTCACCACTGCTAGACATTTCGTGAACACTCTGAGGGCCGTCGAAAGACTGAAAGGCAGGGCTCTGATTTGAAAATAATTGGCTCCCAGCCAGAAGCGGAAAAGCCTCCTGGAGCATTTGTCCATTTTAATGTGGTAATATGCATCCCGGAGATCTAGAGAGCACATCCACACACCCCCTCCCGAAGGCATGGAAGGATGGATTGAATAGTGACCATGCGGAACTTGGTCTGTATAACTGACTTGTTCAAACGACTGAGATCCAGAATGGGCCTCCAGTCCCCAGTCTTTTTTGGCACCAGAGAGAGTCCACATTGATCTGGGGGGAGCTTATGGATGACTCACTTTAGAAGAAGCTTCTTGATTTCAGAAGCTGCCTCCTCCCTTTGACTGGGTGGAACATCGAGAAGGGAGAATTGAGGTCTTGGAAAGGATTTGAGGGGAATGCGATAGCCTCTGGTGATAATTCTCTGCACCCATAGATCATCGGTAATGGAGGACCAGATGGCTTGGTGCAGAGAGAAATGCTCCCTGACTCATTCCAGAGGAAAGCAATCAGGCAACCTCCTCCCTTTGACTGGGTGGAACATCGAGAAGGGAGAATTGAGGTCTTGGAAAGGATTTGAGGGGAATGCGATAGCCTCTGGTGATAATTCTCTGCACCCACAGATCATCAGTAATGGAGGACCAGGTGGCTTGGTGCAGAGAGAAACGCTCCCTGACTCATTCCAGAGGAAAGCAATCAGGCAACACTTCAGGAACGCTAACAGGGCCTACCAGAGAAAGAATCTCTGGAGCCCTGATTCCGGTAAGTCCCTCTTCCCCTAAAGGGACGTCTTCCACCGTCGGACCCTTCTCTGCCTCTGGAGGAGTCCTCGCCATGTGCATCATGAAAGAAACCCTGCGACTTCTTGTGCCACAACTTTCCACTCCTCTGATTCCTGGAGAAGGAATGCTGAGGTTTGGAGAAGTGCAGGCCCATGGCAGACAAGGTCTTTCCATCCTGCTCGCACCTGGCCAAAGTATCCTTGACCTTAGAACCAAAGATCGTGGAGGGCTCAATAGGGGCGTTCAAAAAGGAAGACTTGAAGGAATCCGGTAGGTCAGAAATGTGCATTCAGGCATGACATTGCATTCAGGCATGACGTTGAACAACCACGCCAGCACCTGCTGCTCTAGCTGCTCCTTCGGTTGTGTGGGAGACCAACCTCATGGAGGAATTTGAAATCGCTTCAAGGGTGGCAAGTTGGGAGGCCACTTTGTCACGTGCTCCATCCGACACTTGACCTGCGAGGCTACCAGAGAGTTCGGAAATAAGGTCTCTCTGGAGTCTCGTAAAGTGTGCCAAGAAATTCAGCGAATGCACGGCAAAGGTCGCTGCAGCAAAGACTCACTTCCCTAGCCTGTCCACCACCCGGGACTCCCTGCTGGATGGATGAACAGCTGAACTCTCTTCTGCCAAGTCCTTCTTTGTGGCCACCGCCACCACCACAGCTTCTACTGGCAAGCCTTTCGACCAATGGGGTTGATCTTCTGGAGGAGAAAGTACTTTGTCTGATCTCCTGGGGATAGCTTCTACTGAATCCAGACTCTTCCTTGCACACTGCACAATGAATTTGACCAACTCATCTGCAGGAGGGGTCACCCAGGACGTAGTGAGTCGGGAACGGAAAGCTTGTAAGAATACGGATTCCTCCAGAGAAGGGGTGGAAGATTTCCAGTCACCCTGCTGACTCAAAATCTCCAAGATATCCCCAAAGGAAACATCATCAGGGGGGTGATCTAGGGGTACCTTCCCCATCATCATAATCCATATCCTCAGTAAGGGACTCTTCAGGTGAGTCCATGTGTTTTCTCTTGCACACCCTCTTCTGAGGGGGCTCTTTGATGGAAATGTCTGAAGAAGCCTCGGAAAGGGGGGTGCTTTGTATTAGTGGCCACCTGCGAAGGGCTGACAATGGCTGAGTAAGAGGGGGAACCAAAGGAGAAGCTGAAGGAGGAGGATTGTTAGCCGCCAGCGCCCTCTCCATAATCCGGATGGCGGGCTCACCCGAAGAGGGATGGGAGCACAGAACCGAAGAGGACCGAATCGGAACCATGGTCACACCCCTCTCAGAATGGCCCACCTCCAAGACTTACGTTTGAGAAGGGTTCAGTGCAGAAATAACTCTCTGATCAGAGACGGGAACCAAGAAGGCCGGTGTCGGGGCCAGAACCGAATATTCCACCCCCGAAGCAAGGGGTTGAGTAAGGTGAGCTGTCGTCGGAACTGAAGCCCACCAGGACTTAGATGCTTCAGGCATCAAACCAGTCGGTGCCAAAGGAAGGAGTCCCATTGAAAGCAATGGGCAAGGGGGCCTTGGGACCAAAAGATCCCCCTCAGCAGAATACGAAGAGTCGGAGGAGAAATCCCAACACCCGGAGCGGAACAGGGTCTGGAGACTGCTCTTGCAGTCAATACCTGATCCACGAGATGAACAATGTCTACTTCGGACATGCTCCTGGCAGACTTAATCGATATCCCGGAAGGAGATTCAGGCCTGTCCAGAAAAGGATTGTAGAGTTGCCCAGCAAATGGGTCCACAGAAGACAAATATCTGGTCCGTGGTAATGAACTCAATGGAGCCGAGGATTCTGATTTGAATTGCATAAATGAAGTCAGCACCGAGAGGGAACTCGGAGCCGAAGTGACAATCGGGGTAATAGTTAAGATCGGATCAGAGGTTGCCGGAGCCTGTAAAGGTGAGGTCGGTGCCAAAGTGTCCTGAACCAGACTAGTCGGAACCGAAGAAACATCAGTTCAGTAGTCGTCGGTGCCGAGTCCGGCACCGACAATTCAGACTTCCCAGAAACTGTGCTAGGTGCCGAAATCGGTGGCACTGAGACAGCGAGACTATGCTCGAAGGACAATCTACCAGTCTTAGATTGATGATTTTTGCCCCTATCACCAGCCGGTGAAGAAGGGTCTGAGCGAGGGCGCTTCTTATCCTTGTCTGGAGGGGTTGAGACCTCTGCAGAAATAGCCTCAGAGAAAGGAGAGGAAAGCAATCCTTTCAAAATCAACCTGTTGCGTCGTTCATTCAACATCCGTTGACTAAAACTCGCACAAATATCACATGGGGGAGTCACAGAAAGATGCGAGACGCCCAAACAATAAATGCATTTAAAATGCAAGTCACTGTTAGGTAATTTACCATTGCACGGCATGCAATGTTTAAAACCTGAAGTACCCTTTTTCTTAGACATACTAACACTCGCTCAAACAGAGAAAGGAAGGAGAAAAAGAGCCAGACTACCAGCAATGGTATGAAGAGTTACCACGAGGGTGGTAAAAGTAAAGAAAAAGGCAATAAAATACCAACAATGATAAGAAAAGGAATACCTGTGGGTAGAGCTAGACTATAAGATGACACTAAAAGAAAACATTTTTGGAAGAAATACAAGTTTGAATAATTCAAAACTACTTAGCTGGAGAGCTCGGTGAAAACGCTGCTATATGGATGCGTGGCAAACGAGATCTGGGGTATGGGATGAAGGGCATTGTGGGTAGTAGGGTGGCTCGAGAGTTTGGTGTACGTTAGCTTGGCATTTGGCCGACTCAGTTCGGAACCGTACCCATCAGTGAGGAATGGAAGATGATTAACAACTTCAGATAACTAGTTTCTCAGGCAAAGGACATCCACAAAGCTTTCTATAGCTATGTTGTAACCTCAAGGGAAATGTGCAATAATGCACAGAATGTATTGTAAAGTGAATTGCAAGCCATTGCCAATCTTTTGGCATACATATTCAACTCAAATTTCTCCCCTCTCTCTCCCAGATAATCTAAAGGAAATGCCACATACCACAATCCATTACTAGGAAACAGGTCATCCAATTCTCTTTCCAAGGACAAGAACACTACATCAATGGGTCCTGATAACATCCCAGGATGTTTATTAGATAGCATGAAACATGACCTTTCTGATCCATTTGAATCACTTTTCAACCAGAGCCTAGTCAGGTTTTGTGCCCAGGGAATGGAAGATAGCTACGGTCATTCCCCTGTACAAAGGAGGTCCAACCACTGACTGGGGTAACTACAGACCCATAAGACTAACCAGACTAGTATGCAAGGCCATGGAACGAATAATCATGGACATGATAATGAGGACATAGGTATCCTGCAAACACTGAGCCCATCACAATTCAGCTTTCCTAAAGGAAGGTCATGCTTATTAAATCTGACAGACTTCTTCTGACGGATTACTTTGAGAGGGTCACCAAAGCAATGGATGAGGGCAAGACTGTGCACACTGCTTACTTCAACCTGGCCAAGGCTTTTAATATAATACCCCACTCAGGCATTATATACAAGCTCACTAAATTAGGTATAAACCCTTTTATCACCTGCTTTATAGCCAGCTGGCTCACTGATTGGACCCAGGAGGTCAAAATAGAGGAAACCAACTCCACCAAGAGGCCAGTCAGTAGCGGCATCCCTAGGGCTCAGTATTGGGCCTGCTCCTTTTTGACATCTATTTCTCTGAAGTGGAAGAAAATGCTAAATGTTTACAGCTGACTTACGTTTGCAGATGAATGCAACCTGGGGTTATCACTGACTTTTGCAGACACTAGCATTCTTCAAGAAGGCCCAACTCTCAGTAATAAATGGTGCCAAAGATACAGTATTAAATTCAATGCAAAGAAATGCATAGTTGTACCCTTTGGGAAGCAAACCATCCCAGTTAATTACCATGTTGACAATATGCCCCTAAGTGGTCAGGGATATGGGTACGCACGTAGACAGTAGCTTTACCTTTGGTCACCACATGGCCACAATGATGAAGAAATCCTTTTATGCTGTGCAACTTATAAGTAAGGGCATGGTATCTTGGTCCAAAGAGGTCATTATCCCAATGTACTCTGCCCTTTTCTGACCAATCAGAGTGCAATGCTCCCTTCAGTATGTACCTGAACAGGCATATGCAGCAACTAGAGTGATCTCAGATGTTCCTTATAATAACAAACCTGCCTTATGCAGAGCACTTTAAAGCCCTTTCCCTCTAGTCAGTCTCCTATAGATTGCTGAGGGGTGAGCTATGCCTGGCTTACAAGGCATCTGCAAACCCTATACATATGAACCTCCTGCATATTCATAAATCAAACGGTAACAAAAATACAAAGTCTAGGGACCTGAATTTTGTCTGTGACAAAAACAGAACATGCTGGAGAGTGACACTGCCCCTCCTATGGAGCAGGCTTCCCATTTATGTGAAGCTGTGTTTGTCTATTATCCAATTTAAGTGCAACTGAGACCAGCGGATTGGAAATATGAAATTTAGATGGGGCCTGGCACCTATGTCCCTTATGGACAAAGGTAGCTTCTAAATGCCTGGCCCTCAATGTCCTATTTGGATAAAGGATGTCATTCTTTCAGGAAAAGTTGACTAGGCTTAGAAAGGCCTCCTAGGTCATTAGCCTAGTAATGTATGAATCTATGATTTCAAGAGTCATATCCTCAGTTTAAATCAAAATGTTTTCTGGGCAGTTAATGTCTCATACGTACTGGAGATGAAGTACAGACACTGCCAAATCTATCAAGAACTTTAACTCCTCTATTTAGCAAGGTGAGTGATGACTGTCCCAGTTTGGAGCCATCATCAGAACCAACAGATATCTCAATCACTACTGGATTAACCAGTTTTATGCAGATGCTTAAATTAATCATGCACTGTGTAAAACCTGTGTGGACTCAGTCCTGCACACAAGTAGGAATTGCTTCCAAAGATGCAGCCTCACATCTTCATATGCCTGAATTGCCGATGGAACAGCTGTATGTTTATGCTGCTCCATTTCTATTAACTCAAAATAGCCGTTTTTGGGCAGTTGTCAGCTCTTTCACTCCCTACTTGAAATGCTGTCTCATCAAGTTTAGCATTTCTTCTGACAAGATGCCTTCTGTGTGGGATCTCCTGGGAAAGATTTTGCCTTCCTCCACATTGGCATCAAATCCCACTGTAGACTGGTTCTGGACTGTATAAGAATAGCGAATACTGCAAACCACAGATGGCTCTGGGCAGGGCTCCTTTGATGAGGGGATGGAGAGCAGTCAAAGACCACGCTAAGGTTATTTTCTGAAGTGCTTTCAGGTGCTCTTCAACAAAAAACTCAAAAGAAATGGAAGGACTGGGGTGGCTTTCCATCCATTGCATGCCAGTATAGTGGAATTTAGACCTGATTTCCAATTAACTGCAGCAGAGGTCCAGGTAAAAAAAAAATGACAATAATGAAGCAGCAGATCCTTAAAGTAATCAATCAAAATTAAAAGCAAAGCAATATCTGAAGTTTGGTATGAAACATCAGCAGCTGGGAAACTGGAAAGTCATTGAAAGGTTTAGATCAACTGCAGGCGCATAGAAACTGGTGTTATGCTGTAGCACATTTAGGAAAACCATGGAAACGGGCTTGATCCTGACACTGACAATTCATTGTTTTCCTGCAGCTTTGAAACTAGAAGCCATCTTCTGCTTCTCAGTTCTTTAAACTTTATTTAGGAGAAAGCAGTTTGAATGCAAGCCAGAATACCCCCTTCCCCTCAGAACCCAATGCAGATGTTTATGCTAATACCAAGATTTTCTGGTTTAAGCATGCTTTTAATTTGCTAGCCTTCCTCAGCAGACTTTTTTTCTTAAATGGTTTACGGAGTTCACATTTTAAGACATAAAAAAAATCTCAAAAAGGCAAGACACTGTAGATCATTAGGAGGAATCACTCTTTCTGGGGGCAACATGTCACCAGAAAAAAAAAAAAAAAAACTTGCAATGAACACAGAACATATACAAAAACAATACATTAGTAAGAATACTTCTTTAGCAGGAATTATAATCCAGGAACAGACTGAAGTAGCTGGTATGCAGTACACAATTTAGTTACACTATACTAAAGAAACAACAATGAAATGAAGATGGCACAGGCTACATTTCCTTTTGCAATCTGATTCTGGCCTACTTCTTTGGGGAATGAAGTAACCTGGCACCTTTCACCTGGCACCAGTAGACAGCACATCAGCACTGCTTTCTAATTCGGATCAGAACAGATATTTGCCTTGGCAGAAATGCATCCAAAGGTATGATAACAGGAGTCATCCCCATGAGGATTTTCTTGGATTTTTGGTTAAGTTTATTGTTATTCAGTTCACTAAAATGGTCATTTAATCATTTGTCCCAAAATAAAGTGCATGCGGTGTTAATTACCCACAGCCCATTTGGATGCAACAACAAAATAATTATTTACCTGAGAGACTTTCTCCTGAAACACCATACACCATACTGAAGCACTTCACTTTTTTTTAATTCTTTGCAGTAAGTCATTTAATCAATAACATCACTAGACAAACATCACATTTATATCTCACAGTAAAGTGGCCCATGGGATATGAACCAGGTAAAGGTTCCAAGTAGGTGGGTTCTCTGAAGAACTGATGGTTCTTTCTTTACTGCCCAGAACAGAAGTGCATCATGTTCACCTTTAGTCCCTCCTACTGCTGTGGTGACCATATATATATATATATATATATATATATATATATATATATATATATATATTTTTTTTTTTTTTTTTTTTTTACAAATATATGCTTTACAGCGGAGTTTATAAAGGAAAAAGTCAGATCCAAATCTACAGTTACAGATGCTTCTCCTTAATGCCCAAAGAAGCATTTCCAACAAGTCAGTGGTCACATCAGTTTTCACAGACAATTATGTTTCTGCTTACACTCAAAAATATAATCTTCCACTGGGACAATACAGTCTGCAGTAACATTATCAAACAAGGTGTACATCTCATAGGTTCAATCTTTTACTTGCATGCTTTATTTGATTTGACAACCAGGTGTGTGGGGCTGCTACAAAGACCCTTTTCAGCCATAACCCATGCCACTGGGCAGAAAAATAGATGGTTTATTGTAATTTTAGTTGCAAGTAGCATTTTATAATATTTATAGTTGATAGGATGGTAGTTATAGCACTTACAACAGTAGTCTGAAATTTCTAGGTAAAATATTTAGAATGGACCAACTTGAGATGTTATTTACCTACTAGAAACATCCTATACATTTACATGTAGGTAACAACCCACCAAAAAAATGCAAACAAAAATGTTAGATAGCAGAATAATACATTGTAGTATTAGTATGTGGAGAGTTAGGGAGAATATTAACTCCTTAAGGTTTTTTCTTATTATTGCAGTGATTGTACACAGTCATACAATTACATCGGTTAATATTGGCTCGGACTGCTTAGCTAAAGTGGATACATATTTGGTTTTACACATTATCCCTAAAGCAGCAACAAGCTTAAGAATCGTTAAAGTGGAGTACTAGCTTAGTTCAGAAATGAGGGCGCATGGTTTCATTGTAAATTTGCAATGACAATTCCAGTTAGCCAGGATAACTAACATTTTTCTCCAGTGGCACTGGTATGTTAGGATCGTTTTGTTGTTACAGAAGTTTCAGAATTTGTGTGAAGATCATACTATGGTGTCTCCTGGGGGGGGGGGGGGGGGAGCAATATCTTTTAAGTATTTTATGCCAGTGTAGATAACAGAAGTAAGACAGGCTGATACAGGCAGCCAGTCAGCATTTTTGTCAACAGTCATGTTCCTGCTGTGAGGCTAAAACTGCTTTATAGTTTAGATGGAAAATTTTGCATTTACTGTAATGTTATGGATACAAGGCATGTTATATACAGAGTGTTTTCAGAGAATGGGCAAACTATCCACTTAACCTGTACTGACAAGACCATAAAAAAAGAAAAATGCGTCATGTCTACAGCTAGTTGCGAGTTGGCTTTATTGTCCAGAATGAATCAATAAAGACATAAAAAAAAAAGTCAGCAGTCATACAGAAGCTTTGTAGCTCGAACACTTGTATGCCCTTAAAAGATCATTTGCATATATCTCATGGGCATCTTTTCTGGAGGTTTAAGATATATTACACAGTGCAAATTCTGGTTTGCCTGCAACTTGTTGCTGTTATTGTGGCTGTGTGTGTGTGACCATGGGTAAGGAGATGGGTTATCCACATCACCATGGGCACTCATGATGCCTTCCCCTGTTCAAGTACATGGTCCAGAACACACACCAATAAAGACTACCACCAGGCAGTGCCCTTGGTGAGCCCAAACCCCATCCCAGGAAGCTCACTGCAACACCCTTCAAAGAGTGAGTGTGGCTGTTCTAGTCTCTGCTCTGTCTGTTATGCAATTAAGTTATTTTAGCTCCCTTTGTTTTTTATCAATGTGTCTTTCTAAGGGCAAGAAAGATATCAAAATATTTTCTTTAAGAAACCTTTATTAAATATAACTACCTTGAGGTCATTTCCAAAGTCATGTCTATAGCACAAGTAGAAAGCATTTTTCCATTACTTACATGGCCTTCACTCATCAAAACATCAGGCAATTATAATTAGAAACTATGCTCTGGTACTATCACAGCTACTTATTACATAGTAACATACAGTACCAAAATACTTATGAGGAGAGATGTTCAATTTTCATATTTTGATATTCTTATTTCTCAGACAGTAAAAAAAGTACACAAAAAACTAGGTACCCTACACAGAAGCAAACACTACTTCACAACAAATACCAAAATAGCCATTACCTAAACCCAACTACTCTCCACCTTACTATATGCAGCCCCCATTCTCACTAACCTTAAATTTGAATTACAAAAACTTGAAACATGCTATAATAAAATAGCAAGATTTGCCACAAATTCACCAGCTAGAACTCATCACTACCTAGCACTCAAGCAGATCAACTGGTTAGGACTTCTCCATCTCTTACACTACACACAACACTCAATGGCCCACAAAATCCTCTCAGAGCCTGAAAAAATACCACCCTACAAACTCTTCTGAAACCCTACACTACTGCTAGACCTCTCCGATCCAACAAAAGAAACCACATAAAAACTCATATATCCAGAAATCAGGCAGGAGATGCCCTCTTTTCAAACTACATAGGTAAACTCTGGAATGTCTTGCCAACCAATCTTACCTCTCTAACATCCCTAATATTTAAACCAGCCTTAAAAAGCCATCTCCTTAGCAAATGGATCTGCCCTTGCACTACCCCCGGCTGATAACTAACTACTCTGTCACCACAAGCATCTCTACAATTCCTTCTTTAACATTTTGTACATACGAAACTTGCTTTAATGCCGTCATATAGCACAAGAAACTAGGTGATATCTGCTACTACTATGATACAGAACCTCCTTCTACGAGTCTTATTCTAAACATTTAGAAATTGCCACTAAAGGCCTACTGTTGATATAACATTGGACTGATATCATATACATTATTGGTGCTTAGCGTTTAGGATTAGTACAGGGTACATATAACCACCGCAGTAGCGTTGTCGCCTCACAGCAAGAGGTTCGACCGTTCGATTCTCGGCTGGAGTGCCTTCTGTGTGGAGTCTGCATGTCCTCCCCGTGGTCGAGTGGCATTCGAAAGACATGTGTGAATGGATGTGCCTTTGTTGAAGGTTGGGCATCGAGCTGGCACCGTAAAAATCTATTGCCAATCCTTAGTGGACCGGAGTTCTGCTGTGGTGACTCCTAACCGGGAAAAGCCGAAAGAAGAACATCTATGTAATAGCTTAGAATATTGCTACCTAACATTTCTTGACTTGTATTTTAAATGTTATTGTGCCGTATTTGTATACATTTGTGTTACTTATTTTGTATTTTTTTTGTATTTTTCTATTTTATTGTAACTGGAGCTTTTCTCCCTGGGCCTCCGCTGAAAAAGGGCATGTGTCCAGTTGGACTTTCCTGGTAAACAAATGTAAAATAAAATAAGATAAATAAATAAAATTTGTCATACCCTTCTGTATAACACAGACTGCCAAATCAAAACTGCTTTCAGAAAAAATTCCACTCCTTCCCCATTCGATTCCACCCCAATAGTCAAAAAAGCCATAGGGTCTGAAAAAGTTAAAAATGAAGGCGCCATTTATATACATTTTTTTTGGTACTTTTAAATGTAAAGTTAAACTCCATCTTCTCCATAGCCTGTTTTAATAATTCTATCTGGTACATGACCATACAGGTATGAAGTTGGCAGGCATGGCAACTAAAGTTTAGGAGGTACAGATCAACTGCTTTATACCCAACTTTATCTGCCACTCAACTTTGCCTGGTAGAAAAATGTTAGCTGACCCTGATTTCTTATCACCACTAAAAGGTCTTACAGTTATATGTTCAGATTCAGCTCAAACACTGTGGATCCAATCCTTTCTCAAAACTGGGATTATAATAAAACTCAAATGGCCTCATGGCAGGAAGCAAAATTTTTTTATGTTTTTTTTTTTTTTTTGCCAAAGAAAGAACCAGATTTTGAAACTCTAAATGAATAAGAGGAATGGCTGGAGGCGTGGCTTCTTCCAGTCTCTAATTCTGTATACCCTCTCCTTGAGGAATCCACACCTTTTGAATGCCCCTTTTGTAAAGGCCTCTCATTTGTTCTAAGTTTTTTTTTTTTTGCCAAAGGTGAATTCCTGGTATGATGAATCTGAGGAAAGTTTCTCTTCAGGTTTAGATCAATACTATTAAGACTGATAGATTTGATCCATGTAGGAACATACTTTATCCTCTCCTCATCTTCCTATTCTTTATCTGAATCAAAGACCAAAGAGAAGGTAAGGTATACCGCTTACTAACATTAAAATTATTTTTGGGCAGTTAAATTAAAGAGGATGGAAAATCCTTAGCAGACAGAATGAGTCTGAAAGCTCTTTTTTTTTTTTTTTTTTTTTGTTTTGCAGTAGAATTAAGATTTTTGCAGTAGAATTAAGAAGTCAAATTAGTCTACCACATCTAGGAGTTATCAGAGGGTTAAAAGCTATGAGATGCTATTCAGATATCTCCTGTACTCATGGATTTGATTCCAACCATCTCCACGAGCAAACCAAACTGTGCGACTCCGAATTTATTTATTGCATTTATTTACAGGACAATTCCAACTAAGCAACAGCCCCTTTTTCAGCACGGGCCTGGGGAGAAATGTGCCAATGACAATTTAGTATATAATACTACAGTAGAAGCATTAAACAAGTTTAACAAGCAAAAATCAAATAGAAAACAAGGATTAGGTGGACTGTAGAAAAGTTTCAATCTGCAGTTATTTTTAGACTTAATAACAAGTGAAAGTTGCAACAGACAAGTACCCAAAAACTTTAAAAAAAAGTGAAAGTTAAAAATTTTATGAATATAGTATTTGGTAAATGATGTTTGTTTAGCCATCTACTCAGCTTAGGGTACGTCTACAGAGTTAGCAGAGGGAACAGAGAAAAAGACTGGATATGTGATAGAGTGATTAGGTATAAAATAGGATGCTAGGCATGAATCTGTAAGCCTTACTAGGGGCAAGAGAGCAAGTACAGAGCCAGGAAGACTTGAAATGGGAGTTAAAGATGAGATTTCAATAGCTGAATGCTATCAGGGTAAATAATAGGGGGATTTTATTCAATATCTTGGCAACATAGAACAGAAGGCACTGCCAGCTGTATTATGAGATCTGGTTGGGAGTAGTAAGCGTTTGTCCTGTCTACAGAGGTCATTATTTGGTGTATACATTTGAATGAGAGTTTGAAGGGACTGACATTTTGTCGTATGACACGAAGTTATCTGCATCCTTTACTTGGATATATGAAATGCTAGCTTAGTTGCTTTAGAGACAGGTTGTGATGTGTTCTAGATGAAAGGTTAGCAGCAAATTTGTTCACTTTATTGTAGAATTGTGCAAGTTTGGTTATTAAGGAAGTAGACAGGTATGTGTAAATACAGAAGTGTACAAGGCGGTTCACAGTAAATCGGAAGAGACCAGAGTTTTCCTGCTGAAGTTGGTCAGGAAAAAGATTAGTTCTATAGAGAAGACCTAGTTTTTGGTGTGTTTTTTTTTTCATGGTAGAGTGGATGTGATAAACTGTTATCTATAATGACTCTGAACAGTTTGGTTCTGGAACTACTTTAATTGTGGTTTTGTTGGATGAAGATGCACTGAAGTGGAGAAGCTACTTTTGAGTGTTTTTAGAGGTGAACACCATCAGTTTGCTTTTGTTGGGATTGGGTAGAAGGTGTGCTTCTTGTAGCTATATTTCAGCATTTGGGAATACGTCTTTAGCTTGTCTTGTAGTTCCTGGAGGGAAAGCCGAACAGATGAGGGTCGAGTCATCTGCATATTGAATGACAGTGGCAGGTTTGTTAGCCCTGTGTAAAACATTAATGGATACAGTAAACAGAAATGGGTCCAGTATGGATCCTTCTGGCACCCTGACAGACTGGAAGAAAGGCAGAAAACTGATTTTGCCATTTCATGGCCTGTTGTGTATTAGTTTGGCAGCTATAAAACCATTAAATAAATAGTGGATTTTGTCTATGAGGTTTTGGTGAGAAATTATATTGAAGGCCTTTGATAGATGCAAAAAGGTGGTGGACACTAAATTGTCTGAATTCGTGTTCACGTTTAATGCGTTTAAGTTAGTAGGGCAGTGGCTTGAAATCATGCTGGGTGGGGGATAACAAATGAGTCTAGAAGGACCTTAAGTGGCTGCGAATGTATATTTGATACTGGAGAAAGTATAATACTAGAATGGTAAATTGGACAGTTTAACACAATTACCTCCTTTTTGTAAAGAAATAATGTAGGATTGTTTCCATATGCCTGGAACACAGGATTCACAGGTAGATATTTTAGTAAGAATATTGATGGGTATCAATTCCAATATGTTCTGTAGATATGTTATCTGCCGCTTGTGTAGTAGATTTAAGTAGCAGTTTTCTGATTGTAGAGGTTGGAAAAGTATTCAGCATGAAGGTATGATTATGAGTCTAATCTTTAGTAGATTTAACAGGAAGAAAATGAGCAGAGGTGTCTTACATACCCTCTCAACCTTTTGTTGCAAGAAATCTGGACAAAGCCTGACAAAATGGGGGTCAAAGGCCCAAAATAGGGACAGATTGTAAATATTGCTCTTACAAACTTATAAAGTTGCTAGAGTAACAGGGTTTATGTTAACATACATTTTCTGATAGATCTGAAGTCTGAAACTCAAACATATGTTATTTAGTGATTCCCATCCTCAGATTGTCCCAGTGATTTGCCAGAAAAGCACAAATTTTATGAGGACTGGACCAAAAATATGATGTAAAATCTGGGCATTCTGTGGAAATCTGGACACTTAGACGGATGTTTTCAGAGTAAACTCTGTTAATGTAATGAGTGTTAAATTTTGGTAATGAATGACGCAGTTAAGCAAATGGATCTCCTTGGCTGTCCCTAAAAAGCAGTACTTGTGGCTTGAAGGCTTACCCACTTGAAACAAAATGCTGTCTGTAGTTGGATAACTATCTAAGAGAACAATTCAGTGCATTAAAACATGAAAAGCACAAAAATAATGCCACCACAAATCACATATCTACTCACAGAATAGCAATCCTCGCAGAAAGGCTTTCCATCCATATCATAAAACTGCTGTCCCTGCAGCTGACGTTCACATTTAAAGCAGGTGAAACATTCCACATGATACATCTGATCCATTGCTCGTACAGACGGCTGGGTGCGTGGGAGTGGCTGCTTGCACAATGCACAGAATTCTTGAAAAGAACACAGAAATGATAACCCATTTACAAATTTAAGTCTGGAAAATGCATCATAGTTCTGTAATTAGCATTAGTTTACCAGTTTACCAAAGCTGAATGATTATACCGGCTAAGAACAGCATACTGAAGTTAATAAAAAAAAAAAAAAAAAAAAAAAAAAAAAAAAAAAAAAAAAGGAATAACCACCCTGACTATTGCCTAGTGATATAATATGAGATGCAGAATTCCACAATTTAAGGTAAAATAACCAAAATAGATTGTACTTGTATTATTAGATTTATATAGTAAGAAACTTGTATCAAGTGTCATGCTGATGTGTTTTCTCACCATCTCTCTTTCTCTGATACTAAACTACCCCTTACTACATATTAACTGAATGGGCATTACAAGCCAGTGAACTGGAAAATAACTGACAGACATTAAAAAAAGACATAAAAGTATGCAATCGTTCACAAGAAATTCTACAACAAGTAAATATCTGGTACACAGAGCTTGACCCAGGTGTCCTCAAGTTCTGATTCAATAAGGTCTCAACTCATTGAGGTAAACTCACTAGGAACTCAACTTGATATAAAATTTACAAATTTTTTTGCAGAGTGTCAAGCCACCCACAAACTTCCCTGGATCCCCAACATCAATGAAAGCCCCCACTTCAACCAAACTATAAACATCAACTCCAAAACTGCCCATTTTAGAAAGGAAAAATTAAAAAAATAAACTTAAGATTCACTACCTACACACACTCAGAATTACAACAGCAATGATTTCTTATGGAAAAAGCAAACTGGAAATTCAACATCAGGGAGCTGAGCTCAACTGCAAGGAGGAACTTCTTGCACTTTAAAACTGATGAGTTATAGGGAAGCCAGAGACAAATGCTTAATCCACATTTGCTGTACTCTATAAAAAGAAGATTTATATAGATGTATTATATACAGAATGCTACAATATTTGCTCAAGTAAGACTAAATATTCTAATCTGTGAGCATTTCATTCTCTTCTAATAAAGGTACTTTGTCCACGGGTCTGTATTAGATGAACGAACGCTTAAAGTGTTGAGTACAACATGCTAGACAGCTTTTAAGCAAACGTTCATCTAATCGAAACCCCAGAATATCAAAACAAGGAGTTTCAAAAAATATAGTTGGCCAGACGTCAGGAAGCCAATGGCTACAATGTACTGTACACCATTACAACCCCCCCCCCAAAAATAAAAAAAATAAAGTGGGGGGCTGTGCCCCCCACATACCCCCCCTACTTAAATATACCAACTCTGAGACCGCACCATAGTGGAGGACTGTCAGAACATTACACAGGGTAATACTGAGACCGCACCACAGTGCAGGACTGCAAGAACGGCGAGACAGTGTGAACGTTCTGACATCAGCCGTTGGCTTCCTCACGGCTGGCAACTGTAACTTTTTGAAACTCCTTCTTTCGACATTCTCCAGTTTCGCTTAAAAGCTGTTGAACATGTCGTACTTGACATTTTAAGTGTTTGTTCATCTAATAGGGAATCCTGTCCACCATGACCTACAAGGTTGCAAGTAAACTTGATTAAGGGGCTCTGTCTTACACATGCTACAATGTGTGACACTTGAAAAGACACCATCCCTGCACACAGAGCACCATGTTTGTACATTTAACCATGTATATTCTGTAGCGATAACTAATGCATTTAATGAATGAAACTTGCAGCAAGCATTTACACAAAGTGTTAACCTGGCTTTGAGGTAGTCACTGTTTATTTACTTATTTCAGTTAGATGAACAATACCACTGGGGCTACTTTTCAGTCATGACCTTGTTACAAAACAAACTATGTAAAGGGAAAAATGATGAAACAGAACAACAAAAATCAGTTGTGAAACAGCAGGCCACTGCAATCCTAGTGCTGCTAACGACCTTAAAACTTAGTAAACAGGTCAGCAGCAACAGAACTAAAAGATAAGGAACTGAACAAACAGTAATGTGTAATGCTCAGTATGAAAGTATGTAACAATGAGCATTAGGAAGGGTAATCTTAACAGAATTACAAACTTTTATCTTGTACTATACAAAGTACCTTTATAAGAAGAGAATGAAATGTAACATTCAGATTGAGTTGGGTGACAGGAAAAGGTGAAATGTTTTGCTTCAGTAAAACTTTCAGTTAAAACTTATGGTACCTCAATTAGGCTGATTTTACAAAAGAAAGTCCCTTGTGTGAGGGTTGACAATGCAGACTAGCATGGGTGGTTATATTCTGACAAGTATGCCTCATACACCAGGCATCTTAGGTATGTGGTACACTTCTACAGATACTCCAGTATGTGCTTTAATTAATGAGTAGCTACTTGTGAAGCCACTGGGTTGTGCATCAAGAAAGGTTAAGGGAAACATAAGTCGCTAGTGGATTCAGTGATCTTGCTTGAAGCCTAATGGAATGGTATTATTCAGGCTTGGGTTCTAGTTCCAGCAATTCTTTTCAACTGTATGGGTGCCACAATGTATGCACATCACATGCACATGTGTTAACAACATCAGTTAGATTCCTAGTTTAAATGTGCACCAAGAAAAACTGCATTAACAGATGAGAAGAAACAGAAGGACAAGATTATATCTGTCATTTAAAGGACAAGGTCCTGTCAAATGTACGCAAAATCAAATGCAAAAAGTCAGCAAAAAGTAATCTGGCAAATGTACTTTCAGCTGTCTTGTGACATCTGACAATATATAACCAATGTAACATTGGCACTATGTATGTACATCATTGCTGTTAGCATTGTTTTGCTAACACAGCAGTTATAAAACAGACTTGCAAATGGGTACTTTTTCTCCAGTACAAAATTAAAAAAAAAGCAGTATGAATAAGTCCCTGACACAAAGGAGTGAAGAGAAATATTTCTGACCTGCACAGCCCAACAACAAAGCAAATCACTGACCTACCTTGAAAATTGTGTGCATATTCAAATCAAAACTGGCAGGAAATGTTGAAATACAAATGAAGCAGTGTAAATAAGATTACCACCTTTCCCTCTTATTCAAGACAGCAATAAAAAGTCACAATGGCAAATGTCCTGACATTTTAAAAATTATGTTTCCTTTAACAGTCACATAAAGCAACTAATCTGTATTTAAGAATGATAACAATAAAAGATGTGCCTTAATTTTAGGTTAGATAGATCCCTGTAGGTACAAAATACAGTTGAGTACACTTATCATAACTGTAGATGTTCGAGTGTTTTCACTGTTGCAGTCATTACATTTGGGTTATCTGCTTGCAGTAGCCCTCAGTCGGCTTGGGTCCTGCATCGGTTGCCGTCTCAAGTTCCATGACGTCAGGTAGTCAGAGGTATAAAGCATGCAGCCGACGCCATTACATCAGTTTTTCTTGCCCCAGATGTCAGGTGCCCCCCATAATGGGAAGCAATTATATATATATATATATATATATATATATCTATATATATATATATATATACACATATGTATATATATGTATGTGTGTGTGTGTGTGTGTAGATATATATATATATATATATATATATATATATATATATATATATATATATATATAAAGGTTACACCTCCAACAAAAAGTAAATACACCAGAAAGCTGAAAAAAAATACACTAAACAAGAAGAGAGGTATAGCCAAGAGAAGTCAGGGGGCTGGTGGGAGGGTAACCAGAACTGCAACAGTGAATACACTCGAACATCTACTTTTACGGTAAATGTACACAACTGTACTATGTTCTTCATTTTTCACTGTTGCAGTCATTACATTAGGGTAGATTCCCAAACCTAAGCCAGGGAGGAGGAAGTTGGAGAGCATTAGGACCAGCTATTAAGCTCTGGTAAGACTGCAGTGGCAAAACCAGCTCTTGATTTAGAAAACATAGGCAAGTGGTAATGTTTGGTGAAGGTATGTAAAGAGCTCCAGGTAGCAGCTTCTAGGATGTCCCTGGTAGGGACACCTCTGAGAAAGGCTATAGAGGTAGATGCAGTCCTGGTGGAATGTGATTTTATCCTCTGAGGGGTAGGTTTTCCCTGTTGCTTACAGCAGAAAAGAATGTAGTGGCCTATCCACTTGAATGGTTTGCTTTGAAATGGCCCTCCCCTCTGCCCCTGCAGCAAAGGCAACTAGCAGCTGGTCAGTTTTTCTGAGAGGCTTAGTCCTGTCCAAATAAAATCTTAGTCGTCTGTGCACGTCCAAAGAGTGTAGTATTCATTCCCCTTTGTTCTGTGGATTAGGAAAAAAAGTAGGCAAATGAATGGACTGATTAAGGGCTACACTGGATACCACCTTGGGCATAAAGGGAAGGATTGGTCTGATGGACACCCTGTCAGCATGGAAGATGATGAAGGGCTCCACTGCCATGAGGGCCTGAAGTTCAGACACTCTTCTTGCTGAAGTGATGGCTAGAAGGAAAGCAGTTTTCCAAGAAAGGAATTTCAACTTTGTAGTTGCAGCTGGCTCAAAAGGAGGTAGAGTGAGCTTTTCCAATACAAAGTTAAGGTCCCAGGCTGGAGTAGGGGCTCTCCTGGGTGGTCTTAAATGTTTGGCCGCTCTGAGGAATTGTTTCAGCAAGGGATGAGAGAAGAGGGGTGGCTCAGTATTTTAATGTGCTGAAATGGCTGAGGTATGAATTTTAATTGATGAGTAGGAAAGGCCCTTGTGGAGAATCTCTGTTAAGTATTGAAGAATATGCGGTAAGCTGGGCACTGTTGTGCCCATCCCTCGAGTTTGGCTCCAGGAACAGTACCTTTTCCATTTTTCAGCATAGGATTTTCTAGTACTAGGCCTCCTGGCCTCCAGAATGACATCTAGCACCTGCTTACTGAGTGATGCTATTGGAAAGCTCAGGGAATTAGCCAGGCTGCAAGGTTCAGGGTTTGAAGCTGGGGGTGCAGAAACTGGCCCTCCTGCTGGGACAGCAAGGAAGGGGTCTGAGGCAGGTGCCATGGATCCAGCAGTGACATACTGCGCAAGAGGGGGTACCAGTGTTGGCGTGGCCAATCTGGTGCAATCAGTATTGTCCTTGGTTTGTCTTGTTTGAGCTTTAGCAGAACTTTTGGGAGGAGAGGCAGAGAGGGAAAGGCATAAACTGAGAGGCTTTCCCAGGTGAAGGACAGGGCATCCACTTTCCAAGCTTGGCTGTGGGGAGTCCTTGTGCAGAATTTGTCCAATTGGTAGTTCTGAGGGGAGGGAAACAGGTCTATCTCTGGGTTCCCCCATTTGTTTCTCAAAATGTCGAATATCTTTGGTTCCAGTTTCCACTTGTGTGGGCCCATGAGATTTCTGCTTAGGTCATCTGCCAGTGAATTTAGCTTGCCTGGCAGGAATTGAGCTTGTAGGTGCACTTGGTCGCTCAAGGTTGTGTTCCACAGAGCCATGGCTAGTCTGCAGAGAGTATAAGAGTGGGTTCCCCCCTGCTTGTTTATGTACCACATAACAGTAGTGTTGTCTGTCTTTACCAATAATTGTCCTGGAAGAATGTGGTCCTTGAAGGCTGTCCATGAATTCTGTACAGCTAACATTTCTTTTTGATTGATATGCAGGTGCATCTGAATCGGGTTCCATTTGCCCTGAATGCATTGCCCTGCCAAGTGAGCCCTCCATGCATAGTCTGATGCGTCTGTTATGGTTTGGGCGGCAGGGAGCAGAATGAATGACAGTCCCTTGTTGTGGTAGCAGGTCTCTGCCCACCAAAGGAACTCTGCCTTTCTACAAGGAATGATAGGAATCATTGATTCCAGGTCCTGTGAATGTTGACACCATAGGCTTTTTAGATATCACTGTAGCTTCCTCATATGCAGTCTTGCATATGGATTTAGTAGGATGCAAGAGGCCATGAACCCCAGGGCTTGCAGGATTTTCCTTGCAGATAGCTGGGTCTTTGTAGCCAGTAGTTTGAGTAGGCTGTCAAATAAACTTGTTTCTCTGGCATGAGGTAAGCCATCTGGGAAGTTGTGTTCAAGTTTGCTCCCAGGAATACAATTTGTTGGCAGGGTACTAGATAAGATTTCTTTTTGTTTATGGTGTACCCCAATGAGGTTAGAAGTTTCTTTACAACTGCCAGATGATTTAGTAGCATGTCCTGCCTTTCTGCCTGAATTAGACAATCGCCCATGTATGGATATATATGAATATTTCTTTGCCTGCAAAATGCAATGACTGGAGCTAGGCACTTTGTGAATACCTTGGGTGCAGTAGATAAGCCAAAGGGAAGTGCAGAGAATGGACAGTGCATGTAGCCTGCTCTGAAGCATAGGTATTTCCTGCAAGACTCCCTTACTGGAATGTGCAGGTAAGCTTTCTTTAAGTTTTAGAAGGTTGCCAGCCAGGCATCTTTGCCTAGAATAGGAAGCAGCTGATGAAGTGTTGGCATTTTGAATTTTGGGATTACCAAAAAAGTGTTTAGAATAAAGAGGTCCAGGATAGGACGTCAGGAGCTGTCTTTTCTGGGTACCAGGAAAAGTAGAGTAAGAACCTTCTCCCCTTTCTTCTGCTGGGACAGGTTGAATAGCCCTGATACTTAGAAGAGAGAGAATCTGCTGTTGAGCCTCTGCCCACTGATTTGGGGGTAGGTCTGGCCAACCGTTTGGGGTTGGTAGGGTGTGAAAGTGGAATCTGTATCCTTGGGAAACTATATTTAAAACCCATTTGTCCTGGGTAATGAGTTCTCAGTTTTTTGCATGCAGTGCAATCTTTCCCCCTAAAGGAGCATGCAGTTGAGCACGGCTGGGAAGGTTTAAGGTTAAGTCATTGTGACAGTTTTCCATAGGGGGGTGTCTTACTACTTCCAGCTTTGGAAGTGGAAGCCCCCCACTGCTTAGACCTGTGAGTACCTTGAGACTGTAGCCTAGGTGGTCTGCTGTTCCTGGGTTTTGACTGAGAAGGCCTGGAAGAGGCAGGAAAGGACCAATTTTTAGAAAGGCAATGCCTACTGAATCTGGGAGGCTGTACTTGCAGGAAATCTTTAACAGTTTGCATAGATTTAGCTTTTTCCTCCTTCTTTTTAAGGACTTCTTCTGCTTTGTTGCCAAACAAGCAATCTTGGTTTAAGGGAGCATTCAGTAATTTAGCTTTAACATGATCTGGCAAAGTTTGCTCCTTAAGCCAATCATGCCTTCTAAGAACAGACCCAGTGACAGCAGCCCTGCAAGATGCTTCTAAAGAATCAAAACCACATTGCAAAGTATGTTTAGCAACTTGTTCAGCAGAATGCATTACATCCTGTAATTCTTTATTTTCAGCACAGTCAGGAATCAACATCATTTTCTGTTTAAGTAGTCCCATAACATGCTGCTGATACTTTAACATATGAAACTGGCAGTTTAAGGCCCTAATGGGCAAAGCAGCAGAAATGTATACCTTCTTACCCCATCTGTCCAAGGCCCTGGAATCTCTATCAGAGGGGGTACGATTTGTGGCAGTAGTAGCCTTAATGCCTTTAGGTCCCTGGGAAATAGTCTCTGGGTCTGCAACAGGATTCTTGAAAAGGAACTTGTGAGATTCAGGTATTCTGTAATACCGGTCAGGTTTCCTGGGAGCCGGAGGTAAAGTGTCTGCAGCCAGTCTAGATTCCAAGAAGACATCATCTACCATGCCCAGGACAGGAGGGATAGAGCTAAAGGCCTGTGTTGAGGTAGGAGTAAGAATTCCCTAAGCCTCTTTTTGGAGTCATAGAGTAATCCTGGCTTTCCCGGCAGAAGTGCTCCCTAAGAGTGTGCAAGGTTTCACCAAAAGAAAAATCTTCTGGAGGGGAAGAAGAGGGAATAGAGTCCTCTGCACCAGAAACCTCATAGGTAGATAAGGGCAAATCCTGGTAATCAGAAGAAACAAGTTTCAGAATCCTGATCACAAGAAAAATCAATTCTAGGTCTCTTAGAGGGAGAAGGCTGGCTTCCCCTAATTAAAGTAACAACGTCTTCAGCCATTCTTATTTGTTTTTTTTAGGCATATGGGCCTGACCATGTGGTATGGACGTCTGTTTTCTAGGCGTGGGTCGAGTTTTAGGCCTAGAAGAAGAAGAATGCATTGGTTTAAAATGCAAGTCTGTAGGCCTGAATACACCCTCAGAAGTCAGTGCCTGCTCAGCAGCTCCGGACCCATCCAAGGTAGAGACATTCGCAGGTTCCACAGTTGAAGAAACATCTTGTGGCATACTGGACTCTGAATGGGTCTCAGTAGAGGCCTGCGAATCTGAAGTAACAGGTATCAGGGAGTGCGAAAGCGCCTCACTGAGTACCGGCGAACTGGCGGCTAGCTTAATGGAAGCATCATCGGCAGTGTGATGACCGTGCCCTGGTCCAGCAATCAAGGAGCCTCAATCCTCACCATTAACACCAGGGAGGTCGTCTCCTAGAAGAGGAAAGGATAACTAATACACACAGTAAAGTACAATTTCCCTTAAGTGCACACAGAGATCACAGTCAGTCTGGGGATGTTGATCCCTTGCTCACCAGGTCCCCAATAAAACTCCCCACTGGCACAGCTATAGGGGCCAGGTCTCAGCCTAACTGGGCAAGCTAAAACCTCCAGTACCCTCTCTGTCCAAACAGTGCTTCATGTCCCTGCCAAGTAGCTGACAACACACACACACTGAGATAAGTATTTATACACTTTACAGACACTCGTGGGAAAGGCTGACAGAGATTCTCCAACTGTGCCCCTTTACCCAGACTATACGGCGGTCTTGCCCCCTCTCCTCTTTCTCCCAACTCTATTATTTTTACACATTCCATTTCTGTAGGGTATCTGTCTCTCCCTTCTAAAAATAGACTTTACTCAAATTTTTATTGTTAAACTTATATATAATGTAATTAATTCTGTTACATACTAACTTACCTGATCTTGCTTACCTTCTATGTCTCTGTCTGATCACCATTGCCTGAACATCCTTAACTGTGGTTTAAACTCCTTGTTTATTATTGTGCATTCTTATATTATATATTTGTCAAGTAGTAGATAGCGGAGCTTTTCTCCCTGGGCCTCCACTGAAAATGGACATGTATCCAGTTGGACTAGCCCAGTTAACAAATGTAAAAATAAAAAATTACTGCCATCACCCAGTTAATATCAGCTACAAAAAGGCCCTTAAAAGGGTGTCGAATTATTACTGTGCAATATTAATATCCAATGGTAATGTGATTATTCAGTCTAAGGCCTATTGGAAGGGCTTAGAGACAGTAAACTCTATAAATATATAATGTACTCTAAAGCATAATTTATCTCTACATAAACCAGCCACACGTAGAAGGTTTTAAAAATGTTTAATAATAAATAATTAAAACACAAGACAAAACTACTACACCACAGAGATATCTAAGAGTTCACAGATCACACATAAACTTAAAATAATACAGTAGGACAGGTCTGAGTTCAAAGAAAAATACTTAATATTTACTAGCTTTAACTCTTCCTACAAGAAATCCCAGTACTAGAAACTTGCATGTGAGCCATAGATAGAATGCTGGTAAGTTGGATATCAAGATCAAAATGCTTTTTCTAACTCTCTCTGAGACACAGTTTATAAAACATCACTAACAAACATGTCTCTGGGTCCTCCCCAGATTACATCATGTTGACACTTAGAATATGAATACTGGGAAAACCTATCATCTTGACACCTGCTCTGAGTTCCCAGGCTAATAGAAACTGCATTATTTAGCAAGCTAACACCTGCACAGGAGAATACAACACTAAAAGGCATTTCACATATACACTCTAGCAATTAGTCCTTAGTTAACACAACAGACAGACTTATCTTCAGCCAGCCTGACCGGAACCAACTTTAAAGATCAAAGAATGTCATAAAATCATTTAAATTTCAAAAGACACATTTGAAAGGCTTGACTTAGTTTCTCTTTTCAGCAAGGTGGCAATGTTGTAACAATCTTAAAGTTCACATTTTACAGTGTTTTTCTTTCATTTAAAAACACACGCCTGTATTTTCCATTTAGACAAATGATAGAATTTAATACATAATTCTATTTGACTAGGCTGGCAGCCTTCGTTTGTCTCTCCCCAATCATCACAGGCAGCTTCAGACCTATGCAGTCTGTCTGTCTTTATCTTTACGTTTTTTCGGAATGTCGGTAGTTGGATGGCTTACCGAAGCCATTTTTGGATAATTAAACCGAGTACCGAAATAGTTTGCTGCAAAATTGGACAGACGACCAATAGTTTGAGGATTGAATAAGGCACAAAACCGACAGCGAGGGATGTTGTGGTATGGGCTTAAGCAAGGAATGCAGCACGAATGAAAACTCTGTAGGAGGTATTTGCTTTCCACAGGTAATACAATTGTTAACTTTTACTGACATCAGGTAAGAGAAAGAAAAAGGATCCCAACGGTCTTTTTTGAAGACTTCGGTTCTGAAACTTGAAAATGAAAATTTCAGGAGTCTGCCGACCGGCACTTGCGAACTGCTTCTGCTTCGGGCACCACATGGCAAGAAAGAATGATATAATGGCGTCGGCTGCATACTTTATACCCGACTACCTGACGTAATGGAAGAAGAAACAGCATCCGATGCAGGACTCAAGACTTTGATATTCAGGCCGGCTGAGGGCTACCTGCAGGCAGATAACCCAAATGTAATGACTGCAACAGTGAAACACGAAGAACATCTGCCTATTTGGGGCAACTGTTCCCTTCTGGAAGGCTAAACTTTATGTTTTGAAAATGCGCATAGTTTTGTCTGTTTGCTACACGTTAGTAGGGAATGTGGATGTTTTGTACTTATTTGAGGACTGTGGTTGCTGCTGTTAAAGTTAGGACACCCAAAGAAGGATTTTTATTTTTTCATGTAATCATTCCAGACTGCATTTAATATTTATTCCAAACTGCAGTAGGTTTGTCTATACTTGGTTTTAAATGTACAAGTTCTTCAGGAAAGCTGCTGCAGTTATCTACCACCATTTCTATGACTTCATTGTATTTTCAAAAGATGGCCCACATTTGATGAAGTGTATCAAATGAAAATGGAGACTTTAAGACATTTGTGTGTCTTGTGTTAGTGTTGGTGGTTCTGCAACTGTTGGAATCTGATAAATAAACAAGTGTTCACTGAAGGTTTTATCCGTGGCTTTATTGCTTCGCCTGACAGAGGTGCTAGTGTGGATTATTTATTTATTTTTTTGCCTGATGGTTTTCATTAAGACAAAAAGTCTTGTAAAATATGACATAAAAAGATCAGCCTGCCACACAGTAGTACATGTGTGTAACACAAAAGCTAGAAATACACATTAAAAAAACTGTCATGTATAACACATAGGAGCAATAGCTTTTTTTCATGATGGCTATGTTACCCATATCATGGAAAGTGAATGACCTTACAGGTATAAATAAAAAGGAAATAGTACTGAATTGTGTTAAGAAATTCAGAGTGTAAATAGCAATGCTGCAAGAGATACATTTGGAAAAAAAATGAACATGTGAATTTGACAGAGGATTTCAGAATAGATATTCAGAAGAATATCAGGGACAGACGAAATGAACAGTAATTATACTAACTGCTAGTGGGGCTCCAGTAGTGACAGACTTGGGGAAAAAAGGGAAAAGTGGTGGATTTGTCTAAGTAAGGAAGAAGGATTACAATGGCATATATCTATATTCTACTGAAAACTCAAAAGCACAAACCACACTACAAGAAAGTTGAAATACGGACTTTATTGGTGCATCCGGTACCATGGCTTACGCCTTCAAGGAATATTCAGTACACCAAGCAATGCACATTTATACATCTTGTATCAATTAAACAATAACTTAATTAATCAAGTACAATTAATCAAATATGATAAATATATGCCATTTCCTTGATCTGTTATTTATGCTATTTACATTAACGTTCTTATAGAAGTACATAAAATAATATATAAAATAATCCTTAATCTTTCCACATACTTTGATACATTACATGTAGTTTAAATATACTGTTTTTATAAATGATATTTAAGGTGAATATAGGCACTTTAATATGTATGTACTGAGGTTTTGAATATTTGTATATTAAATAAGAGTAGGAACAGGTATATCATATTTGATTAATTGCACTTGATTAATTAAATTATTGTTTAATTGATACAAGATGTATAAATATGTGCTGCTTGATGTACTGAATATTCCTTGAAGGCATAAGCCATGGTACCGGATACACCAGTAAAGTCCGTATTTCAACTTTCTTGTTGTATGGTTTGTGCTTTTGGAACTACATACGTGGTGTAATGAAGCATAAAATCCTGGTGTCGGAACAACCAAAGCTGACACCAAAAAAGTTGGTATAATCTTCAATCCACAAATGTAACCAAATAAATGATCTAGATAGCTCTTAGTAAAATCTTTAATTCACCACATCAGACATAGGTTATGTCTGATTTGGTGAATTACAGATTTTACTAAGAGCTGTCTGGATAATTTATTTGGTTACATTTGTGGATTGAAGATTATACCAACTTTTTTGGCTTCAGCTTTGGTCGTTCCGACACCAGGATTTTATACTTCATTATTTCATTGCTTTTGTGGTGTACGGCATGTTTATTCCCTGGCTGTGGTCTATATTTTTTGTCTTTACATATGTGGTGTGTTTGAATTATCTTGTCAGTGAAGGAGGTGAGGAATATGGCAGCAGATGGTTCCTGTTTTTCATGTTCAAGTATATGGAGGGAAAGAGAGGAGAAAATTGCCGGTGATGACCCTTGGGCCACAGGAGATGCAAATGAGGCGAATTTCCTCAAGTTGGAGCGGCTTCTAACAATGGAGGTGACTGTTTTATGATATCAGCTTCTTGAAAGCTACATAGCTTTAGATATTACTCCAAGAGGTCTTAGAATAAACAGGTTACCTGCGTACAACTTTACGGAGGAAAAGGGTGACCTCTTAAATGAATGGAATGCTGCCTCTCTTGCTTGCACTAAAGCTGGTTTGAGAGTGCTTATTAAACGTAATGTTAGGCAGCAAGAGAAAATACGTGCCGACATTTTGTAGACTCAGATGCACTTGGCGGAGATTACAGCTGATGCCACCTTAGACACAAAATTACAAGACATTAACGGGAAAGCGGAAAAGGTGGAGGAGTCTGTGACCCTTTGAAAGGAGGGTAAGTTACAGTGAGACATCAGTGATTATAAAAACAATCTTGTTTTTGCATGGCAGCATAAGGAAACCAGTGGGAGACCGATGGTTCGGCGTTTGGGCAGCAGAGGCCAGCAGCAACAAGATTCTTCCATGTCCTCAGGTGAAACGGCATCGAGTAGCAAGAAAAAAGTGTGTCCTTTGAGGACCTGAATGAAAAAACAATGGAATCCACGCAGCAGAAAGGGACCTCTGAGGGTTTGAGAGACCATGGGCATAAATGGCAGGGGAATCCAAGAAGGGCAACAGCAACAATAGCGCAGCAACAGAAACCGAAGGAAGAGGAATTGATGTGTTGAGTGAAGCAGAATGTCATCATGAGGTGAATCGGACATTTTCTTCAGCCTTTGGACTAAATACGAATGTAACAAATGTGGATCATTTAAAAATTGCAAATTTGTCAGATTTAACTCTTGACCAGGACATTATTTCTCTCTTGGACAAAGGGGTCAAATTTATCCCCACACATTTTCCCAGTCTTGCTGATTTAATCCTGGAAGTAACTCACTTTTGTCGTAAGTTACATTTAAAAGTATTTTTTAATAATAAAAAAGGCGGGTTAAGTCAAGAATGTGTTGAAAATGTAAATGACACAATAAATGAGGAGCGGTGTGATGAAACAAATATTAGTGGGGAAGATTCTTTATTAAATATGTCAGTTTATGACTCTGAGGAATGTGAAAAAGTAAAAGACATGCTGGGGAGGGAGATGTTGACAGCAATGCAGTTTTCGCTACAGGATATGGGAGGTTACAAATTCCACAAGTGCCATATAATAGTTCCTTTATGCCTCCCAAAGTATCTGCTAATATATGTGTTTTTGAGAATGCGTTATGCAAGCAGCTAGAAATGGAATATCAGAACTTTAGAAAAAATAATAAAAAGTTCAATTTGACCAAAACACAGTGGGATGTTTTGCAACAGTTAAGGCAGAATTGTGATAAACACATATTTACACAGGCAGATAAGGGGGGTATAACTGGGTGATAATGAGTAAAAGTCAGTATAACAATATGGCTATGCCCCTGCTGGACGATGCATCAGTATAAGAAACACTGTCTTATAACCCTATCAAGGAATTCAATGCATTATTGTTGGAAATTTTGGATAGGAGGGAAAGGCTTGTTTTTTTTATGTTCATCAGATGTTAAACAATTACATATCAAGAATCCTAAGGATGCCAAATTCAAAGTGATACCCAAGACACATAAGGACATCCATAATCCACCTGGGAGGCCCATAGTATCTGGTAAGGGGGCATATCTGCAAAATGTGGGCATGTTTCTGGATTTTCACCTCAAGAATTGCTTGAGCAGAATCATGGCACACATTAAGAATGGGAAAGAGCTTTCAGATACTATAGGGGGCATGGAATGGTATAATGAATATTACTAGGCCAGTGTGGATCTCAAATAGTTATACACAAGTATAATAAACAAATGGGGTTTGGAAGCGGTTATAAACATGTTAGGGGAAGGTCCACGTACAGATTTTCTTATACGTTTGCTGGAATTTTGCTTAACCCATAACTGTTTTGTTTTTGGTAATAAATGTTTTTGGCAAAAAGAAGGGACTGCAATGGGGGCTGCATGTGCCCCTGTTTATGCAATCCTGTTCATGAATCACTTTGAAAATTCTTACATTTATAATTCTGAGTTTTACAAACAGAAGGCTATACTGTTTAAGAGCTACACATATGATCTCATTTCTATTTGCAGAGGGGAAGTAGAAGATTTTCAGGATTTCATGTTGCAGTTACCGGGTAATCACTTTGGTTTAGAATTTACATTTCGTACCAGCAGGGAAATGGTACAACACTTAGATTTGGAATTCTTTGTGGGGGTGGATTTGACAGTATAATTTAGACCTTTTGTTAAGGCTACTGCTGTCAACAATTTCCTCATGGCTGACAGCATGCATGCTCCCCATTTATTATCATCATTACCGTATGGAGGGTATCTACGGATAGCAAACAACACTTCAGAAAAATCAAGGCTGGAGGTTGAATTTGAGAGGGTTAGGAACAAACTTCATAGCAGAGGTTATGATGGGGGGGGTTCTGACTATAGCTGAGAATAAAGTTAAAAAAGGTTGGGGTTGGCACACACTGTGGTAAAAACAGATTCACTGAGCAGTAAAAGTGAAGCTCAGAATTTAGACAAAGGGGAGAACCAAAACAAAATGTTCTTTGTAAATAAGTTTTCACCTTTTTCAGAGACTTTGAAGAAGTTGGTGAATAGATTCTGGCCTATTATTACCAATGATGGGAATCTCAAGAAACTGTTTCAGGAGAAGGTTACTTTCTCCTCAGCAGATTTATGAATCTGAAGGGATTGTTAGCCACAAGTAAGTTAGAAAAGGGAACATGGAAGAAAGGGTAGTTTCCCTTGTGGTAAATGTAGAGTGTGCAATAAGATCAAGAACACAGATGGGGTCAACATCAAAGGGATCAGTATAATTGTGAGTCATGAGGGGTGATTTACATTATAGGGTGTGGATGTCTTCCAGCACAATGGTATATAGGGCAAACTAAAAGGGTAGTGAAAAAACAGACTATAGAACACTTAGGGGACATCAGGAGAGGTAGATTGGAAAGCCCTGTGGCAGAACATTTTGTGAAGCATCATGGTGGTTCAGATTCCACCTTTTCTTACAGTGTGTTAGCCAAGCCCAAGTTTTGTCAAGGTGATAAATTTGTAAGGAGACTGATGCGGCTAGAATCTAAATGCATTATCAATTTGGGTACTTTATATCCAGGGGGGTAAATCCTTATATTAATTTAAATGTTAGTTAAAGGTGGTTTAAATATATGCCATTTCCTTGATCTGTTATTTATGCTATTTACATTATTATTAATGTTCTTATAGAAGTACATAAAATAATATAAAATAATCCTTAATCTTTCCACATACTTAGATACATTATATGTAGTTAAAATATACTGTTTTTATAAATGATATTTAAGGTGAATATAGGCACTTTAATATGTATGTAATGAGGTTTTGAATATCTGCATATTAAATAAGAGTGGGAACAGGTATATCATATTTGATTAATTATACTTGATTAATTAAGTTATTGTTTAATTGATTCAAGATGTATAAATATGTGCTGCTTGATGTACTGGATATTGCTTGAAGGTGTAAGCCGTGGTACTGGATGCACCAGTAAAGGCTGCATTTCAACATTCTTGTTGTGTAGTTTGTGCTTTTCTAACTACATACGTGGTGTGTTTGAATTCTACTGAAAATTCACCAGAAACTCGGAATGTTATATTGTCACCATTGCTATCTTACCCTTTCAACAAAGCTTACCCTCTCTACCACCTGCCTCCTTCCCTCTGTCATATATGGAGCACCTCTCCTTACCAATCTACACACAGCCCTTAAAACTGGCACCATGCTATAATAAAATCTCTTAAGTTCGCCACCAGCTCCAAATCCTCTTCTCACCACTGTGATGCCTTACACACCTTGAACTGGCTAGAGCTCCCCAACTATCTCATTTACATTCAGCTCCCCACTGCTCAAAATCTCATTTTCAAGCCATCTCAATTTGACTCCCTCTCCTCCATCTTTACTATGCATCTCCCTAATCGAGCTCTAAGATCCAATAATCAAAAATCTCCTTGAAGTGTACAAACCCCATGTACTCCTAGACAACTTCTATTATCATTCTCCCTTGCATGAAAAAGGAACTCACCCCCCCCACATCTGAACAACCCAGAATCTCTCCACATTCAAGACCCTGCTCCATTCTTATCTCTCTTCTACCTGGGAGTGCTCCTGCTCTCACCCCTCTTAACTTCTACCTACTTACTCCCTCCATCTTCGTCCTTCTCCATTCATTTTCCCTTCATCCTTTTTCCATAAACTCCACTACCCTTCCTATTTCTCCTCCTCCTTTCACCTCTTAAATACACTTACCATCTTTCTACCTTAGATATTGTAGGCAGACAATCATCATACAATCAGAATATTCTTCATCCCAAAAGGGGTTTAAAAGCTACTAATATCGCCATTTACTCAAATTCACTTTATTTCACCATTACATCATTACATCTCTAATATTTTTATAATCTTTAATACCTTGTATTAACTTTTGCTTTTTTTGCATTGTTAATTTTTGTATGAAGTTCCGCTTGATTTTTTTGTAATTTTAAATACTGCATTAACTTCTATTGATTTTTGCATTGTATGTCTGTACATGCAGCTTTTCTCCCCATGTCTCCATTGAAAAGGGCTCTTCTCAGCCCAACTGACTTTCCCGGCTAACAAACTGCAAACAAACAAACTGTCATTGTGGAACTTAAAAAATTTTGGGAGAAATAATCAGCTTTCAGCAGGGATTACTATTTATAAGTGGGGACTGGAATTTGATTTGCTATACTGAGAATGTATCAGAGGGACCTACAAGGGATAATATAACAAAAGAGCGTATATTTCTTAAGAAATTTATGAAAATATTTGATATGGAAGATGTGAATTTAGTAGTAGTATGCACTCCGACAGAAATTACATATTCCTCAAGGTACAGTAACTGGGATGTACTATACTATACTATAATAATGCACATTTAATTCAAAGCTTCAACACAGATCCAATAACTATTTCTGATCACACACCAGTAAAAAGAAAGATACAAACTGCAAAGTAATGAAGTAAAAATAAGACACTAACACGAATTTCCCACCTATCTGTTCAAAAGAGAAAAAATTAGGGAATGGGCAACGGAAATTTAAGAGTTATTAGGGAAGACAGAAACATCTTCGGAAGTTATAGCTAGTAATGGGGATAAAATGAAAACAGAGTTTAAAATAGTATTGAAATAAAAGATACAGTTAAGAAATAATAAAATGACTTAGAGGGCCTATCAAAGGTTAAAGCACTGTAGAATAAGGAAACCTCACAAAACAAGAGAAGGAGCAAATGCAGAGTAATAAAGAGAAAGTAAGGGAGTATCTGGATAACCTTCATGAGTTTAGAAAGATTACAGTTAAGCAATTCTTTTTTGATAACTCCAGAGCACAAAACTTTTAGCACGATGACTTAGACAACAATAGTATATTGAAATGTTGTCACTAAACTTAGAGAAACTATAATGAAAAAAATAAGCAGAGATCCTGTAAAGGTTCTAGAGATATTCTGGAAATTTTATGAAAATTTGTATAAAGCAAAGAAATGTGAAAAATCAAGAAAAGTACAAATGGAAATATTTATGGAAAACTTAATTATGCCAAGGTTAGAGTTAGATGAGGCTCAACAACTAAGTGTTAAGATAGGAGGTGATGCAATAAAAAACAGTGATGTATAAACAATCTTTAGGAAAGTCTCCAAATACAGATGGCACTCCTGTGTAGGTTTGGAAATTAGGAGGGAAAAAGTGATAAAGATCTGGAAGACTTTAACAGTATTTTAAAAGGAGGTGAAGCACCAATATCTTGGAAGAAAGTTGTGGTGGCTGTGTTACCCAAGACGGTAAGACCCTTCAGACAGAGATTCTAATGAACCCAGTTCAATTTTAAACCACAATTATTAACAGTTTACAGTTATACTAGTTAAAATAATGGCAAACATTTGACAGCATTAACAGAACAATGATGATGCAGAGAGAAGCTGAATGTAAGAAAATATCTCTGTTTGTGGGCCTTGATGCACAGAAATCATTTCACAGAGTAAGCTGGGATTTTATGAATAAGGCATTGGAAGCTTTTGCATTCCCTGATAGAGTAATGCATTTAATTCGAAGAGTACAGGAAGGACTGCAGGCAGGATTAAAGTGGCAGAGTTCCTCTCAGATAAGCTGTCGTTGAACAGAGGGAACTAGGCAGGGCTGTCTGTCCTCTTTCCCTTTATTTACTTTATATTTAGAGTCACTGACATAGAAAATAAGGGACTCAAAAATACAAGGTTATAACTGGTATGGTAATCAAGAAAAGTGGGCTTTATTTGCAGATGACATTGCTTTGTACCTGATAAATCCAGAAAAAGACATCACAAAGCTGTGGAATATTTTGAGGCAATCAAGTCTTTTCGGGATATAAAATTAAAGAAGATGAAAATAAAGCCTTACAGCCATAAATGATGTACCCACACATGAACTGGTTCAGCAATATCTATATTTATGGGGACATGATAACATGAAGTATTTAGGAGTACTGATTAAAATTGTTTCTGTTATGGTAGCTAAGAATATGGGGGAAGTGACTAAACAAAAGGTAATACAAAAATTGAGAAACTGGAAAATCTTACTTACGGATATGGAGAGTAAGATACAAGTAATGAAAATGTTTTAGCCCTTTTATTCTTGTATATGGGCCAGGTATACTTTAATCAACTGGAGGAGAAGTTGTGGACAATTATTAATAAAGAAATGAAACAATTTATCTGGTAGGAAAAAAGGGCAAGATTATCCTTAAAACAGAATAAGGTGGTTTAGGATTACATGATCTGGAGAAATATTTTACACACACACAATTAAAAGCTCATATACATAAAAGCATAAGGTTATAATTCAAAGTAGAAAGGGATGATGTCGAAGCAAGGGGGAAGTTCAAGAAATAGAGAGTGGGAATTTGGATGCAGATCCTTAAGAAGACTAACAACCATACAGAATATCATATTCATAAAGTAGCCAATTGAAACAACGACAAACCAGTGAAATGAAGCTTCAAAACAAGAAGAGCCTCCCCAAGCAGATAATTCCTTAACGCAGTTTTTATTTAATCTTACAAAGCAAAAGCAGCGTTTTCGCTACTCAAACAAGGTAGCTTCTTCAGAGGAAGTAATACAAGAGTTAGCAACACGCTCTTGTATGAATAAATGCTGATCATGTGGTTACATCACTTCCTGAAAAGGTTACTTATTAAAGTGAAAAAGCATACTATAAAAAGAAAATGCAAAACTAAGCATAAAAAATCATCGACTTTAAGTAAAAAACCAAAATGCACAATTTTAAAATATAATACCAAACGACTGCTCAACAATACAAATCATTGGCACACCAACAGGTGGATAAGTTAAACCAGTCGTCGTATACATTACTGCAATAACTGCACTACAAGAAATTACTGTAAATTTGTAATTAAAATAAAGGCAATTAAAACCTATTTTTAAAAACTAATTTTTATGTATGTTTTTTCTTTTAAATATTATTTTTCTCATACCATTTGTCAAGAAATTGAAACTTAAACATCATTTATCAGACTACAAAAAGCCTGCTAAGATACAATGGGCAAAAGTAATGAGAAATTTCTTAAAAGATGTTTTTAAATTTTATATATATATATATATATATATATATATATATATATATATACTCTATGAACTGAAAAGAAAAATATGCACCATGAAGGACCTCCCTAAGAAACATGCGGAGATTTAAGTATTTACCCACTCGGTTTTAATACACACACAAAAGTGAGTTTGCAACAAGCAGCTTCACTGGGGTGTCCGTATCTTTGGGTGAAAAAAGGGTGTGTGCCCTATGAAAGAACCTCACTAAAAAGTGGGGGTCTGTGTATTTAACAACTCATTTTTGGTACAATGACCAAAATGTATATAAAAGAATATGCATAGAACAAACACCTCCCTGAAATGTCCTTATCTTTAGGCAAGAAAGGAAGGATGTGTTGAAGAAGGATAGGAAGTACAAGCTGAAATTTGTTTAAAATTTGTTATGTTGAAAGGCAATTATCTCAAATAGGATTTATATTTTAAGACAGGTGCAATGTTACAGCTTTCATTAAGACCTGGTATATTAAAGGCGTCCAGTTTTAATTGCCACAGTAATTCACAAATTTCTAGTAGTAGTGAAGTGGGACCACCTCTGATAGAAGTGGGAATATGGTCAATGCCCATAAACAGAAAAGAGTGGCCAGGGTGATTCACTATGTGCTTAGCCAAAGCATTTTCGCACTTGTTGTTTTTAATAGCATAATTATGCTGGTAAATACGTTCCTTAAACCTTCTGTCGGTCTTCCCGACATAGAAGGCTGAGCAGCAAGTGCAAAAAGCCACATAGATGATTGATTTTGTGCTACAAATAATCTTATGGTGTATATCAAATTTCTTCTCCCTAATACAAAAAGAACTACCAGTCTTTATAAAGTTGCACAAGTTACAAAATCCACATGTAAAAGAGCCCATAATCCTGTTGTGAGTTTCCTCAGCTGGACTGCTTTGCAGCAATTCCTTGATATTCCTACCCCTTTTAAAGACCATACAAGGTTTTTCTCCCAGTTTTTCTACCAGCATGGAATTGCTAGAGATAAAATACCAATTCTTAATCAAAATTCCTTGGATGGATTTGGAATTTAGATTGAAAGTAGTAATAAAACTACATGGGTACTCATTTGGGATGGAATCAGCAGCAGGTATAACATCAAGCCCTGTAGGTGAATTTATTGAGGTGTCTTGAACTTCAATTGTATCCAAGTCTGCTACAGGCATGCTAGTCAGAAGCGGTTTGTAAAAACCATTGATTCTCTTGGTTTCTACTTCACTAATCAGGTCTTCGATTAAATTTTGGGGGTAGCCACGGTTGAGAAACAGTCCCTTTAGAAATGTACATTCTGATGAAAAATCAAACAAGTCACTGCACATTCTAACCGCCCTCACCAGCTGACCTTTCACTATAGCTCTTTTAAGTTTGAAAGGATGTGAGCTGGTGTAATGCAGGAAGAAGTTAACGTATGTGTCCTTCCTGAAAATAACTGATTTTAACTTAGGGAGTGTTGGGACTCTTGACAACTTGACGTCAAGATAGTCAATCACGTCAGTAGCAAAATGATACGTGAATTTAAGAAATGTTGTCGTTTGATTCAAAAAGTCAACAAATTCATGTGCAAGTTTTGAATCACCTTTAAAAAGGATGAAGACATCGTCCAGAAAGCGTGTAGTAGACTAACCTCTCCTTCCATTCAGGATTATTAAGGACAAATTGCCTTTTCCAGTAGGCCATAAATATATTGGCTACTGAAGTCCCGCAAGGTGAGCCCATAGCCACACCTTGCTTCTGAATGTACAGGTCCTTTTCAAATATGAAGAAGTTAGATGACAACACAATGTCTAACAATTCAGTAACATTGTTGATGTCATTTCTAGGGGCCCCCAATTCAGTCAGAAGCAATTCAACCCATTCTGTAGCTTCCTGGTGTGGGATGGAGGTATACAAATCAACCACGTCGATAGTAAGAAAATTAATAGAATCCTCCAAACAAATATCATTCAAGTTGGTCAAAAGTGACCAGGAGTCTTTACAGATGCTGGGGATGAATTCTAAATATTTTGAGAGTAAAACATCGATGTATTTAGAAC